>NC_133755.1:87520803-87811959 GCF_036562045.2 Rhinolophus sinicus
ACGCCCAGGAGAATCTCCATCCCTTTCTGTCCATTGTCTGCTTCTCCCTTCCTGGATCCTGACCCTGGGAGTTCTTCCAACTACTAGGGCTGGGGAGGACATAGTTGCACTTTTACTATATAGTGTTTGTTCGTTCATTCGCTCATTCATTTATTCACCCACTTAGTCACTGTGGCAGACACTACTGTTGATTACTAATGCCACAGTCACTCCCTTCTTTTTTGCTCCCTTCCCACTATAGAGCTTGAAAAATGGAAGCACTCATTTCTCAGCTTCCTTTGCAGCTAAATCTGGTCCATGTGACACAGTGATGACCAATAAGATATGAGGAAGTCTGCTGGGGGCTTTTGGGAAAGTTTTTACTCTCTGGAAAGAAGGAGGATAATTCTATCTTACTGCCCTGGCCCTCACCCTGCTTCCTTCCTATGGGCATGGTTGTGTGAGGTCATGATGTCTGGAACGATGGCAGCCATCTTGTGACCATGAGGCACCGAGCCCAAGAATAAAAACCAATACTCTGAAGATGGTGAAGCAAAAAGGTGGAATGAGCTTGAGGTCCTGAGCTGTTGAATCAGCCCTGAGACAAACCCCTCCACATTTGTCATTAAGTCAATAAATATTGTAACAGTTAAAGCTTTATAAATGAGGTATTATCTTTTTTGTTGTTGTCACTGTAAGAGCAACAATTTAGATCAATTGACCACTCACTTACTCATGAATTCACTCATGCATATATTCACCTTCTTGCTGTATTGATTTAGGATAGAGGTTGAGATGCTGTAACAGAGACCCCATATAATAGTGGCTAAATTAAATAGAAATTTATTTCTCTCTCACATAACAGTCTGAGTGTAAGTAGTCAAGGGTTGGGATGGCAGTTCCAAGATGTCAGGTACCCAGGATCTTTCTGGCTTGTTGTTTCACCTCGCCTGGAATGTTCTCCTATTCACATGCTCCAAGACGTCTCTATCACATCACATTTCAGCTGGAGGGAAAGGGGAAAGGCAAGAGAGGGCTTCGTTCTCCCTTTTAAAGATATGATCTGGAAATAATATATGCCATACCTTTGTTCACATCTCATTGGCCAGAACTTAGTTACATGGCCACTCCTAGCTACAAGGGAGGCTGGAAAATGCATGCTTTATTCTGGGTTGCTGTGTCTAGCTATACATTGTAATTTTTTTACTGTAAAAGAAAGTGAGAACATACATGGGGTGAAATTGGTAGTCTTGTTGGTTTTTTTTTTTTTTTTGCACATTCACTTATTCATTCATTCAGGCCTTCATTCATCAAACATGTATAAATACATACTATGCAGAAAGCATTGTGCCAGGTGCCAAGAGCCCGGGTTTCGGGCTGCTCGTGGTCTAGTGGGAGAACAAGGCAAGTCTAGACGTTCAAATCCAGCACAGCTTTGTGGGCACCTGCTCTGCCCAGACATGCATCCAAACTGAAGAGCAAAAAGCACCAAGGACATTACATTTGGTGGCCCCTGAGGTGACTCCCCCTCCCCCTGTGTCCCCTACCTCTACTAAGCCCAAGGACACGGGAAGAAGGGAGGAAGGTGACAACTGTGAGTAAGAGCATGTCCCTCAAAATAAATCTTTGCTTAGAAAAGTCCTTCTTAGGTTCTAACGAGAATCCTGCCCGCTGAGATGTAAGCTCTCTTTCTGTCCTTTTGTGTGACAGGCATTGGTGCTGGCATCTCCCTTGGACCCCCTTCTGATGCCTCTGAAGAAAGGCTGTCAGTCTCCCACCCTCAGAGCGGCCAGGTGGCTCACTTCCTTTGGGCAGCAGAGAATTTGTGTGAGTGGTTCTGACTCCGTGCCTGGCATACAGTGAATGATAAATGGGTGAATGAAGAACCAAGGAGTGTGTGGTAAATTGTATTGTCCAAAATTGGCCGCAGCAATATTTCTGGTTTTGCGCGTATATTAGCTCTTCTAGGACCTGGTCACTCCTCATCGAAAGGTGGATCTATTTTCTCTCTTCTTGAAATTGGGCAGATGTGTGACTGCCTCTGCCAATAGGATACGATACAGCTCTGCCTGGATTCGCCCCCCCCCCCCCCCGCACCTCTCTCTCTCTCCTCACCGACATTCAGGATCAGCCCCCAGACACACGAGTGAGTGAGCTTCAGACCATGGCAGCCCCCTCCCTTGATCCACCCCAGTTGATGCTGGTGGAGTAGAGACGATGGCTCCCCACCAAATCCTGCTCAAATTAAACATTTGTGAGCAAAAGAAATGTTATTGTCTTAAGCCACTAAGTTCTGGAGTGGTTTGTCATTACTATTTAGCAGTAGATAACCAGAATGGCATGGTACATCTTAAATGGCTGCGAATTTTTTGCAACTCCCATCAGGAGATGGGGTCTGTTTCCCCTGCCCTTGAATCCGGATGGGCTTTGACCAGCAGAATACAGCAGATGTGAAGTTGCACAATGACCAAGCTGAGCCTCAAAGGCCTTGCAACTTCCAGTCTCACTGTCCTGCTGCCCTGTGACTGGGAAGGAATGAGCTATCCTGCAGATGCTGGAGATACCAGGTCCAGCCAACAGCCCCCACGGGCCTCCAGACATGAGTGGGCCCATCTGAAACCATCCTGCCCCAGGGAAGCCGCTGGCTGCAGCCCCATGAGGATCTCAGGCAAGAACCCAGCCCAAATTTCTCACCCCCAGGCGTGGGAGTAAATTTTTTTTTTAAGCCATTGAGTTTGTTACACATCAATAAATAGCTGATAACATCAGCTTCCTACTTCTGAACCAACGTATGAACTCAGAGGTACTTTGAGTGCCCTGTGCTGTGCCAGGTGTGGGGACAGAGAGGAGCCGAGATTCTCGGCTCCAGGAGCCAACTGAGTATTTGAATCACAGAGAAGATCAAGTCTCACCCTGGAGTAGATTCATTGCTAGGTGACAACTCAAATCTGTATCCCTCCATCGTGGCAAAGGGACGGTGGCGCAGCAACACATGGCTGCCCAGCTACACCTTGTCTCTCGGTCTCCTTTGCATAAAGGTGTACCAGCTGACTCAGTTGTCTCCAATGGGGTGTGGGAGGCAGTGAGGGAGGCCACTCCAGGCCAGAGCCTGTAGGACAGCGGGGCTGTCTTTCCTCCTACATCACTTTTGGGCAGACAATTGCTCACTGCCTAGAACTCAGACGACATGCAGGAACTTACAAGTCTTAATTACTCTGTGCATTCTGTTGCAGGAATGGAGTTTTACCCTATTTCATGCAGTAGCCTCTCCTGGAAGGCAGTGTCCCAGGTCTTGGGTCCAGACTGGAAGTTTAGGACTGGGGCGGGGGTGGGGAGGAGGTGGGTGGTGACTCCTGCTAGAATGTGAGCTCCAGGAGAGCAGACACTTTTGTTCTTTTCTGTCACAGCTATGTCTCCAATCGGGTGTTGGAAACAGAGCATGACAGATAGTAGATACTTAATAAGTATTTGTTGAGTGGATGAGTGATCCAGGGAATAAATAGTGTTTCCTTGTAATTCTGGGTGCTCCCTGAGGGCAAGGCTGTCTCCCCTCAGACTGGGGCTCCCTGAGGGTAGGTCTGTGTCTCCCCTCAGACTGGGGCTCCCTGAGGGCAGGGCCGTGTCTCCCTCAGACTGGGGCTCCCTGAGGACAACGTTTGCTGCTCCAGGTACTGTCTCAGGCCCAGAGCAGTGTTGCTAGGCAGCTGAGACCAATGCAGGGCAAGACTCTTGGGTATCCCTCCCCTGCCTTTGAAGTCCTTTTAACCTGGGCAGTGACTGTGGCAGGGGCTGCTGATGGCATCCAGTGATGGCAGAGGGTGGTTAAGTACCCTTGGAGTGAAGCTTAGCCTCATTACAACTTGTTTGAGAGAAGAGCCAATTAGGAAGGTAATTTTCCCTGAGCAGCCTGAAGAATGGAGTAAAACGATACCCAATCAGACAGGAAGCCACTACCCCACCTCCACTGGCTCCATGGAGGCCCCTGCCAGCCGGCTTGCCTCCTCGGAGTCCCCCCAGATATCTGCATGTGGGCAATTGGGCACCACCCGAGGCTTCAGGGCTACAGAGGTGTCATGATCAGCTCCTACCCCAGTGGAGCCCCCCACTAACCTAACACCCAGCTTCTAAGAGCCCCATGCTTCTGGCATTGGGAAGTTCTTGATCACAATTGCCCTCTTTGAGGCTGCAGTGTCTTTCCACTACATCCTTTGTGGGGAAGGGACACAGGAAGCGCCCTTCCGGCGAGGAGCAGAGTTGCCCTCCCCTCCCCTTCTCCATCCAGGAAGTCCTGGGCCTTCTGTCACTGGCAGGCAGGTGGAGGAAAGATGGTTTCCTGGGAGTTCCGCATTGATCAGGACTTGATGGAGAGCAAATGACAGAAACCCAGCTTAAGTGATTGCACTAAGGCAAAATAAACCCGGGGTGGGGGCCTTGCGGGATGGATTTGGAATCTGTCAATCAGAGGGAGAGATGGACTAGCAGGCAGGAGATACTTGGAGGCAACTGAGCCCAGCACTCCAACGCTGCCATGTCTTTTCTGTCATTTCCCCTCTGGTCTCCTCTCTCTGCCTGTTAACTGGAGTCTCTCAGACCCTCTTCCTGCCCATGGCAGGCACGATGGCTCTCTCCCTCTCCCAGCTCCAGACTGAAGAATCCTAGGGAAGCATTCTTGGCCCAGCTGTGAGCATGGGCTCACTCCTCAGTAGATGGTTTATGGCCAAGGGTGGGGAGTAAGATAAACACTCTCTCCTAGGGTCACAGAGCTGGACAGGGTTCCCCAGAAAAGGGGATGCCAATTCCAGAAAGGGCTGGGAAGACCATGTAATAGTTTTTAATTATGAGGACACAGCTGTCTCCTTCTTTCACTATGAGTCTGGCATCTTGCCAAATAGTTGATCTATCTCATCTCCTTTATTTCTTGAAACTAGCATAAGAGAAGTTCTATTATTATCATCCATGATATGTAGACAAGGAAATCAAGGCTCAGAGAAGTTAAATAAACTGCTCTAGATTACACAGCTGTTAAGTGAGAGAGCCAGGATTTGAACCCAAAACTTGGTGGCACAAGTTGGGGAGGGAGGAAGATATAATCCATATGATGAGAAAAACTTGGACATGTGAAATGGAACTCCTAATACATGACGGTCTGTGTCAACTGCCCAAAGCAGAATTCACACTGAGCTGAAGGAAGCCAGATCCAGGGGGCAGAATGGAGTAGGCTTCAGCTATCAGGGTAGGCTTCCTAGAGGAGGTGGCATTTGTGAGCATAGCAGGATGGTTGGGTTGCTCCAGAGTGAGCTTGCAGGCAAAGAGATGCAGGTACTGGCAGTTGGAAGTTGGGCTGGCTCATTGAAGCAGGGAAGGGTGAGGGGACATAGGTGGGCTCAACAGCATCTAATTCAGTGGCCAAGTCAGAGGGCTGTGTGGTCCAGGTCAAAAAGGTGGGCTGCAGAGACCCTGTGAGCAGGGCTGACACTAGGACATTGTGGATTTTTAAACAGAGGTGCTGACAGGAAGGAAACAGCATTTCTGGAAGAGGGGTGTCTCAAATACTTATTGAGTATAGCAACCCACAGCCGGGGCTAAGGGGAGGCATAAAGCAAGGGGTGTTGGGTCTTATACCCCATCCCGAGGCAGCATGGGTCTTAGACTTGGGAGCCAGCCCTCTATCTAGCTGAGCCACCCTGGTGGAGCAGCACCCAACACAGTGCCAGGCGTACAGTAGGTGCTCAATAAATAGAAGTTGCTATTACCCATCGTAGGTGGGTGACAACACTGCCAGGACTCCTCTGACTCCTGGGCTGTTGGATGGAGGGAGGCTGTGAGACAGCAGCTGCTGTGTGCCATGCATTACCGCAGAAGGTGCGTCCTCAGAGCAGAGATTTGGTCCTTGTGGATCACTGCTCCATCCCCACAGCCCAGAACAGTGCCCTGCACATAGTAGGGGCTCACTAACTTAACACGTCACGCATATAAACACTCCCAGCTTCTCAGAGCCTCACGCTCTTGGCATTGGGAAGTTCCTCTTGATCACTAATTGCCCTATTGGGGGCTGCAGTTTCTCATATCCAGTGAATCTGCAGGGGAAGCCTCACAGTTTCCATTTCACAAGTGGGGAAAACTGAGGCTCAGTGAACTAAAGGGACTTATCCAAGGTCATACAGGTAGAAAGTGAAGGAATCAGGTTTTGCTGATTTTCCAAAGCCATTTTCTCAACCAGCAACCCCTGCTCCACTCCACAGATGGGTGGTAGCCAGGCAGAGGAGGGAGGTGGGGTTCTGCCACCCCCATCTGACTCACCGATGAGAGGTCTGTTTCCCTCTCCCTCCATCAGTCTAGCCCTGCTCAGGGTTTGAGCCCTTCAGACATGGGTGGGTGGATGGGGGAGGCGGAGGACAGAGGGGACCTGCTGAGGTCTCGATGGCCTGGGCCAATGCTGGGTACTATGCTTTTTGGGGAGTCTGAGGGAAGTGGCCTCAGCAGCAGGGGCAGCCTGCTAATTAGGACTCGGTCTCTATGACTCACTATTCCAAGATGTCATTTTCTAGGGGGTTGGGGGTGGGAATGGAAAGGCACACACAGAGTTGTTTTTAATTACATTTGGTTTGCTAATTTCTGATAGAAAATAAATATTTACCGGGAGCCATATTTCTTCATTTCACGCCAGCTGACTCCTGAGTTTATCTGGAGCCCAAATAGGCACCTCCTGCTCACCTCCCAGCCACCCCGCCCCTCCCCCAGTTGCCCACCCCCCACATTGGAGTCACACACTGGAGCCTGGAAGAGGGTGTGGGAAGGGAGAGAGGTGGAAGGAGATGGAGAGCAGAGAGGAGCAGGCCTGGCTTCTGTGGGTGGCAGGTCCATGGTCAGGTGCAGACAGAGAGGGAAAGGCCTGAGCACATGAGAAGCAGCTCCCTCCTGATGCTCGCACAGCACAGTGGCTGGAGCACGGGCGGGAGTCTGGAGCCCAGGGCCCAGCTCTGTGCCAGCGCACCCTCCCCTGCCTGGGCCTGTTTCTACCTACCAGGAAGATCTTTAAGGACATTTCTGGCTTCCACCTCCTGACATGTGGTGATTCTGGCCCCCTGAAGGGTCCCTCCGAGAACAATCTTCTGAGGCGTTTTCGGGTGGTGGGGATGGCAGGGAGCTTTCAATCGTCATTCTGTTCGCTCCTTGGCTTCCAGATGGGCCCATGGAAGGGAGTGGGAGAGAGGAAGGGGAGAGGGGAAAAGGTATAGGAAAGAGAGGAAGGATGGAGAATTCCCTTAGGGTGGGGGGTGGAAATAGGTGGGCTCCAGAAAGTAAGGACATCTGCTCCTCTCTTTTCTGAGGGTCGAGGTCTTGGGATTTACAGGGGACACATAAAGATGGGGTGTCCCCCTGATGCTGGAGAGGGGAGAGGAAACTAGAGACCCTTTAGTTGAGGGCTGAGGCAGAGTGAAGAGTTGGAGCAGGGCAGTTTCTCAGCCTCAGACTATTAATATTTTGGGGTGTGTGGGGACGTCCTGTGCATTATATCCGTGTTCTCTACACACTAGATGCCAGTAGAATCTTCCCTCTGCCCCCGCCCCCAGTTGGGACAACCAAAAACATCAAATGCCGAGAGAGAGAGAGAGAGAGAGAGAGAGAGAGAGAGAGAAAGAGAGAGAGAGAAATGTGTGCACACACGTGCGCAAAATTGCCTCATTGAGAAGCACTGTCTAGGATAATTTGGGGGAGCAGAGGGGAGGGAGGAGCATCAAGATGCTAGGGAGGAGTTTGTGGGTACTTTGGACTGAGAGGTGATGGGGCCCCCTAAGGAATGGGGAAGAGATAAGGAGATTTGGAGGCTGGAGAATAGAGAGGCTTCTGCCCCCAGCCTGGTTTCTAAATCCATGTTAAGCCGTGATTGGTTTTTTTTTTCCAATTACATTTCAATTTAGCTCAATTACTTTTCCATTATTGTTCAAGCGACTCGGTTTTAATTGAAGCTACTGGTTCTTATCTCTCTCATTCCCCCATATAGAATTGGGGAGAGAGGAGGAGGGCTGGGGTTAGGGGAAGCCCAGATTAGTGGAGTTCTGGGGGCAGTGAGCATTTTCAGCAGAAGGACCAAGGCTTTGAGGGGTGGAGTACACCCAGGAGCTCTCTGGGGTACCCCAGAGTGGCCAAACAAATGGTAGGGGGAAAAAGAGAACTACAATGAAGGAAAGCTATAATAATGACACTTATCAAGTACTGGACATCATTGTAACTAAGATCAATAAGGTATGTACTATTATCATACCCGTTTTACAGATGGGAAAACTAAGGCATAGAGAAGTTAAGGAACTTGCCCCGAGTCATACACCTGATAAGTAGCAGAGCTGGGAGGCAATCCAGCCCTCTGGCTATTGAATTTGGGTACTTAACGTCAGGTTATACCCTCTCTTTTACAATTATGCCCACTGGCCCCTTCCCAGCCCCATCTCCTTGACACTCTCCTTCCAAGCTCTGAGGCTCTGACTCAGTTCCTTCTAGGGTGTTTGACGTTCCTCCCCATCTGTTTGTAATTCCTCCCCAGCCTTCAGGGCCTGGCCTTCCCTACCTCTTCCAAGAAGTCTTCCCTGATTGCCCCTGCCCTCATGTACTCTCCCACAGCCCCGAGCGGCCCATCTACACACGCATGTTACTAGCCGCTATAGACCTGGGGGTGGAAGCAGGGAATGGGTTGGGGTGGAGGGTGGGTTGGACAAGGCAATGATTTGTAGTTGAACAGATCTGAGTTAAGTGAATTAAGTCACCTAACAAGCTGTGTGATTTGGGCAAGTCACCGAAGCTCAATGAGCCACCGTTTCCTTGTCTGTAAACTGGGTATTAATAACACTGACCTCCTGGGGTGGGTGTTCTGAGGCTTAAACCAAAGGAGATGAAGTGTGTAACATACCAGGAAGGGGAACGAGGCTTCAGCAGGATAAGGGGTTTCTCAGCACCCTTTGTATTGACCCTGAGGCACAGACACAGTAGGACTCAATCTCCCCCTTCACAGAGATGTGTCCAAATGCTGCCGGGAGGTGCAGCAGAGCCTGGGACTGGGATCCCCCTCTTAACCCCAAATGTCAACCCTGTGCCAGAGGAGACGAGGGATGAGTATGAACAGCTGTGAATGTTCTGAGCTCATGCAGTGAAAAGCTTGGGCTATTACTCATCTGCTACCTTCCTTGTTCTTCCTGGGAGCCCAGTGGATCCACAGAGGGGCTGTCCTTGTGACTCTGAGGTGAGTGAATGACAGAGGTGAGAGTAGGCAAGCCCCCTGCCATGCAGTTGTGGTGTGTGTGTGTATGTGTGTGTGTGCTTTTCTCAGTTAAGAGAGATGCCTTCCATCAAAAGGAATAGAATATTAGACCCAAAGTGGCTTTAAATTGTTCTCCTCAAATAGCAAAAAGTCTGGAAGGGGCTGGATCTAGGGTTGGTCCATGACCCAGGCTCTTCACAGATCCCTCTGCTCTGCCGCCTTCAGCGTGTTCCCAGTATCCACCTCATCCATGGTCGCAAGAGGCCTTTCAGAGAACCTCACTGCAGCTGCTCAAGACAGCATCTGGAGCTGCAAGGACGGAGACAAAAGAAGGAAGCCCTCCTCATGCCCCATCTCCTTTCCTCAGGGAGAAAAGTCCTTCCCAGAAACCGTCCAGCAGGTTGTCCTATGTCTCATTGACCAGAGTCACACCATCACCCCTTGCTGCAAAGGAGTTTGGGAAAGCGTCTCTGGCACCCTTACTCCAGGGTGCATCCTGTGGGGCCCCAGCGTGATGTAGGGAGGGTCTCCTGGAATGTTTCCCCCTCCTCAGCCTTGGTGGACCTTGACCTTCATGCCCCTCATCTGGAGTGTCCCCTGAACCATGTGAGTGGTGTCTGCAAATGACCTCAGGATAAGCCGCTTTGGTGCTTCCCTCTCTGGTGATGAGCTTTCATCCCCAAATTAGCCTGGTATTGGTCTTCCCTGCTGCCTTTTTATCCTTTTTGAAGCTTTTAAGTTTATTTATTAAAATTGCATTTTGTCCAGTTCTTTTGTTGTTTTTATAAGGAGGATGGATCTGGAAGGCTTAGCGTGTCATTACCTGGAAACAGGAATGGCGATGTCTGGCAAAGAGGAATGGGGTGTCACCCCTGGGTTAGTCCAGTGACTCATCCCCCAAGGCTGGGCATACTGCTGAACCCCAACACAATCGGGGGTCTCTGAGAGGAGGAGGGGAAATGGCCGCCACGCGGACCACCAGCAGCCAGCAGCACCGTGATAATTATTGCTGAAACCACTGGGACAGGGCCCAGGGGACGACGAGGAGGCTTGCCTGTGAGGTGTGCCTGTTTGCTTGTACTTTGGAATTTATTGACATCCTCTTCCAACAAGCATTTTATTTTTTATTTTGAGACCATCACAAGCTCACAGAAGAGTTGGAAGTTATGGTACAAAGATCTATTTATTTTCTGAATCGTTTGAGAATAAGTTGCAGACCTAATGTCCTGTCGCCTCCAAATGTGAGTATTTCCTATAGCTGAGGGCATTCTTCTGCATGACCACAACCTCCAAAATCAGGATATTAAAATTGATTACCTTCTGATCCTCAGACCCCATGCAAGTTTTGACAACTGTCCCTATAACGTCTTTTACAGCCAAAAGATTCAGTCCAGAGCCACGCGATGCATTTAGTTGTCATGTCTCTGTCATGTGACACTTCCTTCACTCCAAGACAGTTCTTTGATTTTTTTTCCCTTGATTTTTATAACTTCAACGTGTTTAAAAATTACACGCCAATGATTTTGTACAATATTTCTCAATTTCAATTTGTCTGGCAAGAATATCAAAGAAGTGATGCTGTGTTATTACGACATCCTATCAAATTTCAATATGTACCATTTCTGATGATGTTTATTTCCAACAAACATTTTTGAATATATGTATATAAAGATGGCCTTTGACTTCTCAGTGTCGCACAGCTGCTGTCCAAACCTGCACGCATAAAACAAACTGAGGCCACGGCAGTGCTAAGTAGCATGTTTGGGGTAATTCCACGGTTTAGTCATTCAGGGGAGAGAGCAACCAAGGAGGGCTTCACAGAAGAGATTGAGTATGACCTCTAAGAAGGGAGAAGATTTGGTAGGGACTGAAGGGCAGCATTCCAAGGTAGGAGTGAGAGTATTTGCAAAGGCTCAGAGCTGAGGAGAGTAAGACATGGGTGACAGAGACCATGTAATGTATTCAACAAAGCGGCGTCGTTTCTCTCTTTGACACACAGAAAGACTACGTTTCCCAGATTCTCTTGCAGTTCAGTTGGGCCATGTAACTGAGCTTTGGACAACAGAATATGGATGAAAGTAATGAACACTGCTTCTAGGCTTCCCAGAAATCCTTCTGTATGATCCTCCACACTCTCTCCTCCCTTGCACGATAATCAGGGGCCCAGTGTCGCACCCTGGAGATAAGCAGGGAACAAGGCTCTGATCCCTTTGAAGAAGTCCCCCAACCATAGAGACAGACAAGTAAACAGGCAAGTAAATGATGACAGAGTGGGAAGCCCTGTCCCACAGACTCAGCCAGGTTTATTAGCGCTTGTCTTCTGCCTCCTGGGAAGAGTGGTAGGAGCTCTCCAAGGTCCTGACTTGGGTTCGCCACTCCTACTGTGTGGGCCCTGCCGGACATCAACCAGGAAGATAGAGTCATCCGCAGGGGATAGTTCCTCCCTTCTGTCTCAAGGTGAGGGCATCTTTCCTTCTGAATACACAAGGGGGTTTGGAAGGAGGTGAATGTGGAAAGGGAGAGGACTGGATGTTTGCATCAGTGCATGTTTATGGTAGCTTGTGCCTTGGGGTCGTTGTTGGATGAGTTTATATGCAACATGGAGCTTGGAAGTACACTTACAGGATGGCTGCCGCTGTGACGGGGTTCCCTAACGGTGCAACTGCAGACATCAGTAAAAGGAGTTGGACTTTTCTTCTTTTATAAGAATTTGGGTTTCGGTCCTGAAGAGATGAAGTAAGCATACCCCTTACTTTGTCTTTTCCACTGCATAAAACTATAAATCTTGAATTCATGGAGCAGGTCTCAGAGGATTCTGAAAAATAAATGGCAGCAGGTAGATGGAGGAAAAATGAGAAGTTTCACATCTCTGGCATTGCCCATCTTGAACTCAAAGGCAGCCTGAAGCTCAGAAGTCACAGAGTGATGGCAGTTTAGTCATCAGGCCAGGTGCCTAAATATCGAAGAGAGGAAAATTCTTATCTCTCACAAGAGTAGCTGTGATCCTAATAGCAGGGCAAATCCCCACTACTGTTTTATTTCTCTTTATCCTCTCACTACTTGGTACTGGACACAGAGGCAGTAGTGGGAAGAATGCAGCAGAGTGAGGAAACTAAAATCCCAGATTTCTGGCTGGAGGTCTGGGAAAGGAGCCTCCAGGGATCTGGGAAGTGCCAGGTGGGTCGTGGAGAAAAGGGAACTCAAGAGAGTAATCCCATAAAGTTGTGTATGAATTCCAGGACTCACTTCTGAACTGTGTGTGCCTGGATCTGATTCTAAACAGCTTATCCAGGCTTTAAGAACTGAGCCACAGTTTAGGATCAACACCCAAATCCCATACTGGCCACTGAGTAGCACACACATGGACTGTCCCTTAAAGCATTGCAAACACTTTGAAAACTAAACTGACATTGGAACCACAGCCCACAGAAGGCAGGTCAAAACTTGCAGCCTAAACCTAACTTGGTTGATTACCTGCTAACAACAACAAAAAAAAAACCCCACACACTTCTTAGGAGTTAAACAAGATCCAAACTATCTAGGACAAAATCCAAAATTGTTTGGCATGTGAAGAATAGGAAAATGTTAACTCACAAGAGAAAAGAAAAGCAATGGTGCCAACCCCACGATGACACAAATGTTAGATTATCGAAGACTTTAAAGCAGCTATTACAAACGTGCTCCAAGAAGCTGGGGTGAACACTCTCGAAATAAATGGAAAGGTAGAAAGTCTCAGAAAATAAATAGAAGATATGAAGAAGAAGAACCAAACAGAAATTTTAGAACTGAAAAATACAACAATTATATTAAAAAGTCACTGGATAAGCTCAAAGCAGAGTGAAGATGACAGAGGAAAGAGTGAATGAACTTGGGTGATCATAGTTATTCAATTTGAACAACAGACAAAAAGAAGATTTTAAAAAATGAACAGAAATTCAGGAATCTGTGGAACAATACCAAAAGTTGAACATTTGTGTTAACAATTAAAAAAAAAAGAAATTCAAAGTATATTTTCTGACCCTACCAAATTAAACTAGAAATCAATAACTGAAAGACAATTGGAAAATCTCTAAACACTTGGAAATTAAATAACACACATCTGAGTAATTCATGGATCAAAGAGGAAATCTCAAAGAGAAAATATTTTGAACTGAACGAAAGTTCTCAAATCAACAATCTAAGCTTTTTCCTTAAGAACCTAGAAAAAAAAGGTAAAATAAACTCAAAGTAAGCAGAAGGACTAAATGAAGATCAAAGCAGAAACTAATGAAATGAAACCAGGAAAGCAATAGAGAAGAATAAATTAAATTGAAATCTGGTCCTTTGAAAATATCAATAAAAATTTATAAACCTATAGCTAGATTGACAATGAGAAAAAGAGAAAAGACACAGATTATCAACATCAAAAATGAAAGAGAGAATGTCACTACCAACCCCACAGACATTAAAATAATAAAAGACTACTGCAAACATCTCTGTGTCCATAAATTTAACAACTTAGTTCAAAGGTCAGCAAATTATGGCCCATGGACGAAATTTGGCCCACCTTCTGTTTTTGTAAACAAAAATTTTTTTGGAACATAACTGTACTGGTTTGAACAGTCCCCACCCCTACCCCCACCCCCAAATTCATGTCCACCTAGAACCTCAGAATGTGACATTATTTGGAAATAGGTTTTTGCAAGTGTATTTAGTTAAGATGAAGCCTTATGGGATTAGCATGGACTCTAAATCAAATGTGACTGGTGTTCTTATAAGAAGAGAAGTGGAAAGTTTGGATACAAAGATATACAGAAGAAAGAAGTCCATGTGAAGACTGAAGTAGAGATGGCAGTTATGATGTCACAAGCCAAAGAATGCCATGGGCTGGAAGAAACAAGGGAGGATTCTTCCCTAGAGCCTTCAGAGGGAGCATGGCTTTGCTGACACCTTGATTTTGGACTTCTGGCCTCCTGAACTAAGGGAGAATACATTTCTATTGTCTTACATCTCCTAGTTTCTAGTAATTTGTTATGGCAGCCCCAGCAAACTAATACAACCACGCTCATTCATTTATGTATTGTCTATGGCTGCTTTTATACTACAAGAGGCAGAAGTGAATAGTTGTACAAGAGACTGTATGGCCCAAAACCCTACAATATTTTCTGTCTGTCCTTTTGCAGAAAAAGTTTGATGACCCTTGACTTAGATGAAATAGACCAAGTCCTTAAAAGCTACCAGCTACCAAAATGCATCTAAGAAAAATAAATAGAATAATCCTAT
Source organism: Rhinolophus sinicus (assembly GCF_036562045.2). Classification (NCBI taxonomy): domain Eukaryota; kingdom Metazoa; phylum Chordata; class Mammalia; order Chiroptera; family Rhinolophidae; genus Rhinolophus; species Rhinolophus sinicus. The sequence continues at coordinate 87,535,298 of NC_133755.1, forward strand.
ATCTATTAAAAAAATTAATTCATAGTTTAAAAACTTCCAAAAAAGAAATCTCCAGGCCTAGATAGTTTCTCTAGTGAGTTCTAAGAAACATTTAAAGAAGAAATAATGTCAATTCTACACAGTCTCTTCTAGAAAACAGAAGAGAGGGGAAAACTTCCCAACTCAATGTATAAGGCTAGGATTACCTCAATTCCCAAACCAGATGAAGACAGTAGAAGAAAAAGAAGACTATAGACCAATATCCCTTGTGAATGTAGAAGCAACAATCTTAAACAACATACTAGCGAATTGAATACTGCAACATATATGAAAAGAAGACCATACCATGACCAAGTGGAGTTTATCCCAGGAATGCCAGGCTGGTTCAATATTATAAAAAATCAACCAATGTAATCCATCATATTGGTAGGCTAAAGGAGAAAATCCATATGATCACATGAAACTGAGATAATAAATGTACGTTGTTGTTTGTTTTTTTTAAAGAAGATTTTATTGGGGAAGGGGAACAGGACTTTATTGGGGAACAGTGTGTACTTCAAGGACTTCTTCCAAGTCAAGTTGTCCTTTCAATCTTAGTTGTGGAGGGCGCAGCTCAGCTCCAGGTCCAGTTGCCGTTGTTAGTTGCAGGGGGTGCAGCCCACCATCCCTTGCAGGAGTCGAGGAATCGAACCAGCAACCTTGTGGCTGAGAGCCCACTGGCCCATGTGGGAATCGAACCAGCAGTCTTCGGCGTTAGGAGCATGGAGCTCCAACCACCTGAGCCACCGGGCCGGCCCTATGTACGTTGTTTTAAGCTGCTGAGTTTTGTGATAATTTGATACTCAACAATAGATAAGTAACATCAGCAACACACTGGATGCCCCTCTGTGCTTCTTGTATTTCTTCCCCCACCCATGTCACATCCCCAGAGAAAATTTTGGTAACCACTAACCTGAATGTGTTGTTTACCTTTCCCAAGCTTTTAAAAAATACTTTTACTCTATATGCATATACCCCCAAACCACACATGGTATATTTTACATGTTTTTAAAGTTTATATAAATGGTATCACATTGTACACAATTCTTCTGCTACCATTCTTTTCTTAGTATTGTATTGTGAGGTTCGTCCATGCTGTGTGTATAGAGGTTATTCATTCATCCTTACTGCTGTATAGTGTTCCACGGTAGAATTGTGCCACAATTCATCCATTCTTCTATTCATGGCCACTTAATTTGTTTCCTTTGTTGTTGTTGTTGTTTGGGTTTTGGTTTTGGTTTTTTGCTTTTCCAGTATTGCTGGGAAGCTTCCTGTCCATATCTCTGTGTATAAATGTGTGGGAATTTCTCTAGGAAGGGGGAACCTTGGTCTAATCCTTGGGTGTTAAGGTTTCTTTTTCTCCCAGACTCCACGAGTCACTGAGCCCTGTCTGTGTACCTGAACTAAGCACTTGAAGTACTTACCATAGATTACCTCTATTGGAAGGGGATTTAAATGCTGTTTGTCCAGCTACATATGATGTCAGAGGGGTAGTAGATTGACGGGTGGTTTATCACTTTGTGAGGGGTGTAAATGTCTATTGCATTGTTTTGTGCACCTGGAATTAATTTTAAAAAATGCTATTTGTCAAACTTTCTGGGGGTCTGCCTCTCTCAATTTTTGCCTTGCCAGTGTAGTTTCTTTCTCACTCATTTTCCCTATTCCAATCTTTCAACTGTCAAGGGCTGAAGAGAAGGCATTAGGGAGCAGGAGGGGAGAGAAGAGAGACCCCCTCCCCAATCTCTGCCATTGGGCTGAAGGCTGCTAATGAGACACGCGGAGGAAAGTGTGTAAGACCACTGAGAGAGAAAAGGAGAGGCAGAAACAAGGCAAGGGCATGCATTTGGGGGGAAGTGTCATCTTCCTCTGCAGACCTCAGGAGCCCTTCTATCTGGACCAGGGGGTACCAAAGTGTAAGTGAGCGTCACAGGTCGCCTGAGATGCCACAACACATGCACGCTCACAACAACATACACACACACACCCATAACAGCAAGTACACACACCATGCACACAGACACACACGTATATAAATGCACACACACACACAGCTGTGCATCCAGCAAAACACCTGTGCACACAGCGCTATACATACAACACATACACACACTACATGTGCACATGTGTATGCATTCTTCACACTCTTTCTTGGTCGAATAAGAGTGGGAAATGATTTATCCTGTAACCCTCCCGTGTAGATTCCCGATGCACATTGAATATCAAAGCCTCCGAGAATTTCAGCATCAAAGAATGTCTACTTCTTCTTGTTTAGAACCCTTCACTTGTTTCATATCATTTACTTCCGAATTATATATTTTGTGTTATTGTTTGTTTCTCAGCATAGAAATAGTTTGTCTTTTTTTAATTAGGAAAATAATGCTTGCCCATTACAACAACAATAAAAAAAAAAGTTGGATAATGCAGTAGAGAGCAAGAACAAAGTAAAAAGCACAGAGGGAAAACTGCTAAGCATTTCAGTGTACGTTCTTCCAGGATTGTTTCTCAAAAATATGCACATGTAATTCTCTTTTTCACAAATGTTTCATAACTTGTTGTTTTCATTCGATAATATGCATTAAAAACCTCTTAATGATTGCATGGTATTCCATATTCTGGCTTGTGGAAGATTGTATTTTCCAAAGATGGCTGCAACAGTAGCTCCCACCTCACAAGCTCTTCTAGAACCTTGCCCCTCCCCCACCAATAATTGGAGTCTGAGCCCCCTCCTCTGGAACCTGGGCGGACCTTTGTGACTGCCATTAATGATGATGAGATTAGTCATAAAAATTCCGTCTTGTCCTCCTGGGACCCAACCCCCGTGCTGTGAGGAAGCCCATGTTGTCATGAAGAGGCTCATGGGGCAGAGGAGCCGAAATCCCTGGCCACAGCCCCAGCCAAGCTCCCAGCTGACCGCCAGGACCAACGCGCCAGCCAAGTGAGGAAGTCACCTTTAGGTGACTCCTCTGGTCTGAATTGAGTTGTCCCAACTGGTGCCAGGTGGAACGCACAGCTGCCTTGCTGAGCCCTGCCCAAACTGCAGATATGGGGGGAAAATAAATGATGGTTATTGTCTTAAGCCTGTAAGATTTGGGGGTGGTTTATTACACACAACAGATAATTAGAACATGGATGTATCACACTTGATGTTCGCATCACACTATTCATGCATATTGAGATTGTTTCTGATCCCCGTGCATTCATGTCTAGCTTTGTTTTTCAGTCTCTCCTGCCTTCTGGATGGCTGCAGCCCTGTGTGATATGTGTGAGGTATCCAGTACTGGGGTGGGCGCACACAGGAGGAGCTCATTATGTGCTTCTTGCGAGGGTGGTGAGGGAATGTGTGATCTCATGTGGACCTGAGATGGGTCCTGCCTTCCCACCCCTCTGCTCCTGGGACATGGCCTTTGTCTGTTCCTACTAGGGCACCTCTCACTGCACATGTCACTGGCTCCCATGGGTCCCTCGGAAGGGCAGGCCAACATAATGGGGGTAGGGGGAGTGGCCTCTGGGGGTGATGGAAGCATGAAAGAAGGTGCCCCAGTTTCTCCCAGAGGAACAGCAACAAACCTCTGAGCTCACAGACTTCTGGAGTGGGGTGTCCTGGAGTGAGCTGAGGGCAGAGTGGTTCAGAGCCAGCTTGGTGGTTTGAAGAGAGGCTACAGTTGCTGGCAATGATGCCCACAGTCCTGCTGCCAGGAGGCAGTGATCTCCCCTACACACACACACACACACACACACACACACCCCTCTATAGTTAGATCTCAGCAGCCCCCTCTTGATGAGGGGCAATCTCCCACCATTCACTCTTGGCCCAGCTGCCCCATCGCAGTCCAAATGCTGAGATAGTAAAAAACCCAAGGGACAGTGCCAAGAGAGTTTTCTGCTCCAAGTGCGTTCATGGTCTACCCCGCCTCTGCAGACTGGACAGAGGACAGAATGCTGGGGAGCCCCAGTCTGAGGCAGGAAGCACAGCGCCTGTCCTCAGGGAACCCCCGGTCTGAGGGGAATGTACCACTCCTGCTCTCAGGGAGCCACTGGTTTAAGGGGGAAGGCAGAGTCCCTACTCTTAGAGTCACCAGTCCAAGCAAGGAAGGAGGCACAACTCCGGCTGTCAGGCCGCTCCTTGTCGGAGGGGACCTCCCACTTTGGTTGGCTGTCAATTCTATACAAGTAGGGGCTGAAGATGCTAGAATATGAAAGATGTCTGATTCTCGATATAAGGTCTATGGAGATTATCGTGGCATGTGAGAAACCACTGCTTTCGGCTTGTGGTGGTAATGGACTGCAGTAGCAGAAGAACTGGAGCCAGACAGCAGGAAGGACTTCTCTCCATGAGAAATGAAGGCTCCAGGACGATGGGGTTTGGTGCAGGGAGGAATCTGTCCAAGTGGCCGGGTCTGTCCCCTGGTGTAACACATATCTCCTAGAGCTCAGGTGCCATCAAGCATGGAGGCCAGAGAGGGCTGGACCACCTCTCAAAGCTCCTTACAATGAGGAAGCACTATCCTTGAAAACGAACAGAACCTAAGAAGAACCCCTTCTCAGGTGAGCTGGAAAAACAACCTCCCCTGCACACTATCACCCTCCCCAGCAGGACCCTACCTGAGATGTCCCCTCCCCGTTTTTATGCCACCAGCAGCATAATGGCCAGAACCTGGCTGTCACCAGGAGATCTGGATTCAAGTCCTAGCTCTGCTTCTGGTTTGCTGTGTGATCTCTGGCAAGTCAGTGAACCTCTCCAAGTCTCGTCCATCACAGAGAAGAGAATCCACCACGTGGAATTATTGTGGGGTTAAATGCGATGTTGTCAGTGAAAGCAGCTGGTAAGCTATAAATCATCACATAAGCATGATGGGCTATTACTGTAGTTTAATTGTCATCATGTACCTGGCTGTGGTGGCAGTATCCCAGGTCCCTCATCAGGGTGATGTGACAGCTGCCTGCCCTCTGGGGTTGCAGAGTCTAAGGCAGGAACATGGGCTTTAATGTGTGGGTTCTGCTTAGTGGCAAAAGCCCATCTCCAGGAATCCCGTTAGGACCTCCGGGCTTCACCCGCACAAAGTTCATGCAACCCTGCCAGGTGGATCATAGGCTGTGTCAGTCTGCCCGTTCAACTCCCTCCCCCTGGCTCCAAGAACTGACAGCCCAGAACACTGAGCATTAGCTAGTCACCGTTCGTCTTTCTAAAAAAACACAACTCTATTAAAATAACAACGTGATTTAGTTAATTATTCTCCATAGTAAGTTAGTAACTGTAGGAATACAATTCATCCAGCCTCCTGATGCCTGATTGAATTTCCTAAAATCCTGCTTTTCATTTGTCACTGCATCTTCTCCCCCAAAAGCTTTCAATGGCTCCCAAGATTGCATAGGATAAAGCCCCAAACCCTAGATCTCAACACCTCCACCACCTGGGCCCTCCCTACTTCCCTATCTTGCTGACAGGATTCTATACTCTGGACAAACAAGGCATCTATTATTCCCTGTCCTTGTCTCTACCTCCTTTGACTGAGCCCCTTTAAGATTCTGGCCAAATCCAGCTTCCTCCATGAAGCCTTCTTTGATTGCTGTAGCCCAGAGTTTCTTGAAATGGACTTGCACCATTAGCATCAGAATCACATGAAATGGGAGGTGGGGGAGGTGGTTAAAATTCATGGGCCCCACCCCAGATTTATTGGACTAGACTCCCTGAGGGGAAGGAATGTCAGAGGCTTTGCTCATCTGACAACCCCCACCCCCATCCTGTCATGCCCCAGGCCTTGGTAACTGGCTGTCCGGCTCTGAACCCCTATAGCACTTGGAACGAGACCTTTCGTCTAGACACATCACATGCAGGAACGTGATGGACTAGACACTCCAAAGCACCCTCTCTCTATAAAACACTCAGATCCTTAACAAACCACATTTAATAACATGGGGTCAGGAGAATCTTAAAGACTGCCCTCCGGGAACATGCTGATATCAGCTCTACAATAGGATAACTACAGGGAAGGCAGAGAAACTGACCTGACACTCCTGCTTTAAGCAGAGACTCAGGTGGCCAGTGTCCCCTGGCTTCCAGCAAAATCTATTGCAAATTCTCTCTGGAGGAAAACATCCTCCAGAGATGTTTTTAGTCCCACAGGATTCCCACAGATTCAGGTTAAGCAAAAGAAACCTCATGACCAAAGTTCACCACACACTCATGAAAATGAGCCACTGTGAGTGAGAGTCAGCAGAAACCATAAGCCACAGATGTGAATTCCCAAGGAGTTCAGATACTATGATAGTTAGACACTGATTACAAAATAATTATGCATAAAATATTTTAAAATTAAAAATAGAGTGGCAAAAATAATCATGGAACAAAAGTTTGAAAATGACAAGGCAGAGATTTTTAAAGGGCTGAATAGACTTCATAATAAAACAAACTCAATGAATGGGTCAAACGGGAGCTTAAACACAGCTAAAGAAGGAATTAGTGAAGTGGAAACTAGAGCCGAAGAGAGCACTTCGACTGCAGCACAGCAAGCCAAGGAAATAAAATATGAGAGAAGGGTTAAAAGGTAGATAGACTAATTGGAGTCTCAGAAGAAGACACAGAGAAGAGGAATTATTTGAAACAATAATGGCTATACAGTTTCCATTTTGATTAAAAATGTGGATCTGTAGTGACAGGAAACACAATGAAAATAGGGCAAGTTAAAAAGGTCTCATCTAGACCACCTGGGCAGGCTGCTTGAATTTTGTGGGTTCAGGGACCAGCAGGTCCTAACTGGCTTCCTAAAGATCGCTCTTAGCTACTAAGAGAAACTCATCATGCAGAACACCAAACAGAAAGAGAAAATCCTTAAAACAGCCAGAGAGAAAAGACAGATTTGGTCTCCTGTCTTCTTATAATGTCAGTTCCCTGCAGATGAGCACATCCAATCTCTCTAGACAAATCCAAGTCCTTTAAGGCCCAAGCCTCTTTTGTCCTCTGTCACCTGTGAGCCCTCGGGTACATTACTAACCTCTGAGTCTCCGGTTTTCAGTGCTACCGTAAAAGGTTGAGGGCCATGTTGCAGTATGGTGGGAAAGAGTCTTGGCTTTGAAGACTGGCAGACCTGGGATAAATTCTGGCCCTGTTACTTGCTGCCTGTGGTCACTTTTGTTTTCCTGGGGCTGATGCTCACACATTGTCATTGGCTTGTGTGTTGCTGTTAGAATGAAGAGCAAGAAAACAAAACACCCATGTAAGGATTCCAATTTTTAAAAGACTTACTTAAGTACCCACTGTGTGCTCAGACATGCCTCATACATTCTCTCAGGGAGCCCTTGTGACATTTGAGGAGGGAACATCAGGGGCCAAGCATGAGAAAATCATTCCCCTTTCGCGGTGTACTTTTATTGTTCTGTGCAAGGCCACCTCTATCTTCGTTTTCTTTCCTTTCCTATATCCCTGACCATCACTCTCATTGTCTTCCGGACATCAGCATACATTTTGATGCTGTTGTTATATATCCTTGAATATGTATGTCTATCCTTGTTAAATATGTAGTGTTGGTTTATCTGAGAACATGTTTCTAATTTCCATAAATGATATTGTGCTATGGACCTTAATTCTGTTTCTTTTTTCCCATTCAACACTCTATTTTTAAATATCTATCCCATATCTATCTATGTATCTAGTGTGTAATTTTTTCATTGCAGCCTTGCATTCTATAGTGTGCCCACTTAACAGGTGAGGTAACTGAGGTTCAGAGAGCCTACATGACTTTGCCCAAGGTCATACAGCCAATAGGAGCTGGTCTTGGTCAGAACCTTCACAGATTCAGAGAGAGGTACTCATTGCTTCTTCTCATTGGATCCACTGACCTACCTGCTCCCTGCAAGAGGCACTGGCCTCCAAAACACTGCACTAACCCTAGCACTTGGGTTCTGAAACGCTCCATCCCTTCTTCAAAACCTCTTCAGTGGTTTCTTTTATAGTCTTTGATTGAACATATCTAATTAGGTAAATCATTGAATTTATTTAAATGGATAGTACAATTGTATGTTTTAATATTCAGAAGATACGAAAGGGTATACAGTGAAGTCTCACTCTCTGCCAACCCCAGCCACCAGCTTCCCCAACATGGCAATATCCAGTGTTACCAGTATTTATGAATCTTACCAGAGATATTTTATCCTTACACAAAAATATGGTTACATGATGTTTCCACCCCTCTCCCATTTTATGCAAATGCTACCATATTCTTTATACTCTTCACACATTATTTTTGTCACTTCAGACTGTATCTTGGGGATTGTTCCACATCAGTATTCTAATAGCTTTGGCTTTCTTTATGCCTGTAAAGTATTCCATTTTGTGGATATACCATCATTTATTCATGTAAGTCCCTATTAATGGACATTGTCCAATCCTTTGCTAAATAAATTGCTGCGATGCATATCACTGTGCACGTGTCTCTTCTGTTGTAAGCAAGTGGAGTGGATATTATGACGCATTGCTCAGACTCCTTCAGAATCCGGCACTCATTTCCCCAGCTGCCGGAGCGCTGGCTGCTAACAGCTCACAGCTGCACACCTTTTCAGGCTCTGCCCTCCACTTACCCTCACCCAGGGCTACACCTCTCCCTGGGCATAACATTTGCTAACTGGCCCACAAGGGCCCCCTTGCCCCAGCTAGAGACATTCCTGCAGCCACCCCAGCCCTGAGCTCCTGTGGGATCTGCCTGGTAGTTCAGTTCTTCCCTCTGCCCATCCTGCTTCCCTCACTCCGCTACATGTGTCGCTCCCAAGAATGTTCCCCAGTTAACGCCCTGCGTGCAAATCTCTGCCTCAGAGACTGTTTCCAGGGAACACAGTCAAAGACAGAAAATCTGTTTGTAGGATAAATTCCTCATTAGGGAACTGAAGAACCAATGTGCTTGTAATTTGGGTAGATTTCAACATATTTTCAAAGGACAGAACAAAAGAATATGTACGCAACTGGCATACGATCTGTCCTGAATGGAAGTCTTCCACCTGACCCAGAGGGAAAGGTGCTTTTGTGCGGATGGTCACTTAGGGCTTCCCTGTGCAGCATCTCTATGCAGCAGGCAGGACAGACCATCTGTCACTTTGCTGCTGGGGACGCTGGACTAGGAGGGGGCCGCTTGCCCAAGACGGCACAGCTGGCACAGCAGACATGGCTCGTCCTGGTTTACATTAGACATGGGGATGCTGAGATGTTTGGATGAAGCGGGGATTGGAGGAAGGGAAAGAGACTGCTGGAAAGATATGAATAAATAGAAGGTGTGGCTGGGGAGTTCCAGCTCTGTGAACCCACACCACATTGAGGAGAGCCCTAGAAGTGGCCCCATGTGATCCCTACCAGTGCTCCTGGGACCTCCGGGGTTTCCATCCCTCAGAACGGGAGCAGGAAGTTGCTGAAGTGAAGGAACTTCTCAAGGGCAAGAATCTGAGTTCAGAAATAGAGGCGGAGAGGAAAGAGGAAAGAAAACATTCCCTTCTTTGTATGCAGACCTGTGAGTATCAGAACCTTCCTCCCCCACTTCCTCCTCCTGTGAAGAAGGGCTGCCCCATTCTACAACTGTGCAAATGGATGCTTATTGAGTGACATCTCCAACAGCACCCAACAAATTCACCTCAGAGACATGACTCAGCAAAGGTCTCTTGATCCCCACCTTGGTTCCATACCCTGGTGTGGGATGAGGGGTGGGGAGTAGGTTGGGGGCCTTTCCCAGGGCTGCCGGGGCCACCCACCCCCAGAAGGTTAAACTCTAGAATCCTAGCTCATGGCTACTCTGCTACTCGGAAAGGAAGGCAAGCAGACCTCACACCCTCTTGCTTCTCAATGCTGCCTCTCACCCCAAACCCTTGCTGACAACCCCTCTCTGCCACAGCCAATCACAGCTTCATCACTTCAGGACACTATCAAAGGACTTTCCAACTTTGGGAGGCTGCAGCTGGGGGTAAAAGGAAAGTAGAGTTCGCAGGAGCTCCTAGTTAGGGCTCTGTCCTTCTCTGATGCCCCCCAGACAGCCCAGTCTGACCCAGCCCTCCCTCTTCTTGCCTGACCTTCTCTCACCCCTCGAGGCCACATACTGTAAGTTGTCAGACACCAAGAGAAAGTGATTGAGACTAACGAGAAGGCCAAGTGCAACCTCTCCCAAAACTACTCAAATGTCTGCCTGATTTTTAGACTGCATGAAAGAAACCTTATGCACTAAAATCACCTTTCCAACTATATATAACAGCCCTGATTTACTGCTGGACCCTGACAGCTGTATTTTGATATGTGTTCTCAGCCTGAAATGGCCTTTTCCTCTCCCCTACTCTTCCACCTTGCAGACAGACACATCCTCTCCATCTTCCAACCCTCACCCAGGCACTGCCTCCTTTAGGAAGCCCTCCCCCATTTGCCCCGGGGAGTGTGATCTCCCCCCCTCTGACCTCAATAAGCACTGCTGACACTCAGTGTTATGAGTTCAATTGTGATGCTCCAAATTTATATATTGAAGTCATACCCCCAGCACCTCCGGAAGTGACCTTATTTGGAAATAGTGTTGTTGCAGATATAACATAATTAGTTAAGATGAAGTCATACGACGTAGGATGGGTCCCTAATCCAATATGTCTAGTGTCTTTATAAAAAATGCCACGTGAAGAGAAAGAGACATGCTCAGAGGGAAGATCGTGTGAAACTACCATCTACAAGGAAAGCCAAAGCCTGCTGGCAAACCTGGAAGCCAGGACCGAGGCCTGGGACAGATTCTCCCTCACAGCCCTTAGAAGCAACCAAGCTTACTGACACCTTGATCGTAACTTCAGCCTCCAGAACTGTGAGAGGATAATTTCCTGTTTCCAGCCCTCCAGTCTGTGTACTTTGTTATGGCAGCCCCAGGAAACCAACACACGCACTGGGCTCTCCGCAGGCACAGGCCAATCAATACTGAGCTTCTTGCCAGGATGAACTGAGCATTCCTGGGATGCTACAAGCTGGGTGCTTTCACCCTCAGTTACACTTTGGGAAACTGAGGCTTAAAGCTAGTTAAATGGTAGAGCCAAGATATGGACTCAGAGCCTATTTCAATGTCCCAGTGATGTCCGTATAGGCATTATTAGTAGTGTTACTGAAGGAAGACCCACCGTCTTACTCAGACCCCGGACTCAGTGCTGATGGCTCCCACAGCATCATGAAGGAAGCAGAGCTTCCAGCACCCTCGAGGTCTTGCCCAGGGTCCTAGCCGGGAAGAGGCAGGCCCAGGATTGACCTACAGGGCCTTCTGTCTATAGGGCTTTCCTTCTCCTATGGACAGATGGCTTCACAATGCCATGCTGGTGGGCACATCTGTTTCCCAGCCCAGCTATTTGTGTCCTGACAGGGCAGGAGCTGGTCACCCCCACCTCTGGGCCCCTGGGCCCAGCAGGGTGCCGAGCACACAGCAGGTGCCTCATAAATGTGGTGGGAAGAGTGAATCCATGCGTGTCTCCAACGAAGCGGCCTCCTTGGGTCTCATGACAGCATTTCATACACCGCTCCAAGTATCGACAGAATTCTCATCTCAGCCTGCTAAATGCCTGCCTAATTTTCCACTCTATTGGCAGACTTCATTTTATTTAACTGGCCCCTATTGTGTAGTGATTGGATGGTTTCTCATCTCCTCCTAAACTAGGGGGAGGCGCCAGGAACACCCAAGCTGTGGTGGTGGCGCCTTCTGAAGGAGCCAGCCTCAGAGAGCATTTCTGTGCCACTGAAACAGCCGCCAGCTGGGGAGAGGCTGGGGTCAGGCCTGGGCCATCCTGGGGCTCAGGAGGTGTCACCCTGTCCCCAGTCACCCCCGAGTCTTGTCCTCAGTCTCCGCTCACCTTTGCTGACCCCTTCAGGGAACAAAGGACAGAGCTCCCACATGGCCGACCTCCCACCCTGTCCCGTCCAGCTCTGACCTCCACTCTCTTCTGCCTGTCTTACATCTTCCAGCCCTTCTCTGAGACAGAGTCCTGGAATTCTTTCAGCAGCATTCACTGAGTGCCAGTCTGGTGCCCAGCACTGACCCAGGTGCTGGGGATTCAGCCGTGAACAGAAGACACAACGTCCCTGCTTGTGGAGCTGACATTCCAGAGCAGAGAGATGGCTGCAAAACAGAGAGAGGAGTCAGTGGTGACAAGCGCTATGGCAATGGGGAAAGGGCTCATTATGTAAATAGGGTGGTCCAGGAAGGCCCGGTGAGGAGATGAGCAAAGTCCTGAACAAAGAGAAGGAGTGGACCATGTGGACATGAGGAGGAAGAACTTTCCAGGCCCAAAGAACAGCAATTGCTAAGGCCCTGAGGCGCGAGAGGCTGGTGTGTCCTGGAAACGGCAGGAGGCCTGTGTGGCTGGAGGGGATGAGCAAGAGCGGACGCAGGGTGCCGGGACCTTCCTCACAGCTTTGGCTTTTCCCCTGGGTGAGATGACATGGTTTGCGCAGAGCCGGGGCTTAGACTGACTTGTTTCAGAAGATCCATCTGGCGGTGGAGAGAAGACTATAGGGAAGACGAGGGTAGAAGCAGATGTAATAATCCAGGCAAGAGACTATGGTGGCCTCTACCAGGGTGGTGGCAATGAAGCATGTACACACACACACACACACACACACACACACACACACACACACACAATCATTCTGGGTCTATTTTGAAATTAGGGCTGACAGCATTATCAGACCTGGAAGGAACTTCAGAGAACATTTCCAAGCCCCATGTTATAGACTACAGGAGTTCCCCCTTACCCACTTGCACTTTCGGCAGTTTCCACTACCCACAGTCAACTGAGGTCTAAAAATATTAAATGGACAATTCCAGAAATAAACAATTCATTAGCTTTAAATTGCGTGCTGTTCTGAGTAGTGTGATGCAATCTCTCGCCTGCCTGGGATGCGAGTCATCCCTTTATCAAGTGTCTCACGCTGGATACACTCCCTGCCTGTTAGTCACTTAGTAGCTGTCTCGGTTATTGCATTGACGGTCACAGTATCACAGAGCTTGTGTGCAGGTCACCCGTGCAGTACCCTAAAGCTATGTCACGGTGCCTACGTCATTCGCCTCACCTCATCATTCACCTGTACCGTCTCCCATCATCACAAGAAGGGGGAGGCCACTACAATACGACAGAGAGAGAGAGAGAGAGAGAGAGAGAGAGAGAGAGAGGTCACATTCATTTAACTTTTATGAAAAGATATTGTTATAATTGTTCTATTTTATTATTAATTATTATTGTTCATCTCTTACTGTGCCTAATTCAGAACATTAAACTTTATCATAGGTATTTATGTACAGGAAAAAACAGAGTATATATACAGGGCTTGGTGTTATCTTCGGTTTCAGGCATCCACTGGGGTCTTGGAATGTGTCCCCCACAGATAAGGGGGACTACTGTACAAAACTGAGGCCCAGAGAGGGAAAATGACCTACCTGGGTCACAGGCGCAGTTGGAAACTTAGCCCTGGAATCCTGTCTTGGCACTTCCGCCCCCTATGCTTCTGCCCCAACATCTGTCTCTGCCTCTTGAGTGTTTCATTGTGTGTCTCCTCCCTTCTTTGTCTCTCTCTGTTCCCAGCCTGTCTCTCTATCTCTGAGGATGCGGAGGCACTTATTTCTCCTCCTGTCAGGCCCAATTTGGAGCATTAATTAGTGATGAATTAGCAACGTAAATCCCAGCAGTTGCTGTCACCTGGTGCCCACCGGCTCTTGGAAGGGACCTTGCAAATCTGATCTTAATACCTCTGCTTCTTCTCCTAGGGCAATTACTTCTCACATCATTTGTCTGCAGAGGCTGTGACCACCCCCCACCCTCCCAGCCCAGCTGAGGACAAGTTCATCTTTGTCAATTAATTATTGAACGGTTTATTTCGCACTGGGAGGTGATAAGAGAAGGGAAAGCCGCATGTTGTGAAATCATCACCATAATTACACAGACGCTGCTGCAGCGCCCAGCGTCACAACGCTGCAGATGCCTGTGGGGGCAGGGAGAGAAGAAAGGGCAGAGGCTTGTTGGTGGGCAAAAGACCAGGCTGCGTAGCCTCAGGGCAGCCCCTGGGCCTCCCTGGATTGTAATCAACAGACTATCCATATTGAACTTTCAGAGTCCAAGTCCAAACAGGGAATTAAGCAGGGCCGTAATCATGGGGCAGGTTGTGCATCTCCATCGGGGGTGATTAGAATGTGGGAAGGCCCAGACTGTCTTTATGGTCCTTCCTTTCTGAGCTTAGGAGCCCATAGCATGCACAAAATATGGCTGCATGACAGAGGGTCTTTGATACTCCAGCAAAAACCCCTTTCCTTACCTTACTCTAGCAAAAATGGCCCACAAAGCCCAGAACATCTAACCCACACACCCTGCCCCATTACCTCTCACCTTATCTCTGACTGCTCTCCTCTTTGTTCACTCCACTCCAGCCACACTGGTCTCCTTGCTACTCCTTGCAAATGCTAGGCATACCCCCACCCCAGGGCCTTTGCATGTGCTGTTTCTTCTGCTTAGAGTGTTCTTTCCTCAGAAATCTGTATTGCTCACTCACCTTTTCCAGTCATTATGAAACATCACCTTTCAGTAAGATCCTCTCTGAGCACCTTATTTAAAATTGCAAGCTACCCACTCCCTTGCCTTGGCACAAACACACTCTGTCTCTCTTGCTGTTTTTCTGTTTTTCCAGATCATTTCATCACATTTGACATATGATGTGTTTTACTTATTTTTCTTCTTCTCCTTCTTCTCCTTCTTCTCCTTCTCCTTCTTCCCCTTCCCCTTCCCCTTCCCCTTCCCCTCTCTTTGTCTGTTTCTTTCCCAACTATAAGCTCCACAAGGGCTAGGATTTTTGCCCCCCCACCACCACCACCAATATTTCAACCGTGTCTGCAACACTAAAACAGTGCTTCGCACAAAATAAACAGAGTTAATCATTGATGAATGAATGAATGAATGGATGGATGAATAGTTGTGTGGGGAGGGGTCTAGATATGGAAAAGACAGGAGTGCGTTGCTTTTCTAGAATAGGCTGGCAAGGTCCGAAATTAAGAAGATTCTTGACAGAGATGGGGAAGCCTGGCCAGGGAGGAAAACTACTGGAAAAGTCATTTTAAAAGCAAGAGTTCCAGTTGATTTCATGTCTGCACATGCCTTGAGGCTGGCATGCTTGATTCTGCCCACCATCGGTCACACACAGATTGGTCCCCCTCCAACTCTCCCCAGCGAGGGGACAGGAACATGAGAAGCTGCGATACTTTGATTAACTCCCCAGCAAGATTCCCCTCGCTGTCTCCTGCTCTCCCAACGCTGTAATGGGGGGCACTGTGCTGGGCGCTGGGGGCTGGGCACCGTGTCTCCACAGCGTGTGAGGACAGATGCTGAGTTGCTGTGAGAGGAGGGCTAGGGCTCTGCCCCACCAGGAGGAGGGGGAGGGGACTGGGTGGAGAGATGAGAGACGTTGGGAGGTGCTGTGAGAAGGCTGCGCCTTAGATGGGGAGGAAGGAGATGCGGAGAGAGGTGAGGCACGTGAGGGGACTTCGGGAACTGATGGGGACAGGCCTGGGCCCCAAGGGGGCACCAGCTCTTCTTCCAGGACCCGCTGGCCCTGAAGCTCCTAACCTCTCCTCGGAGCTATGCTGCCCGCCCCTCTGAAATGAAGATGGTGATTTTTTAGAGCCAGTTTCCCCCAAAATCTCTGGAGATGCCGAAGCTGCTGTTTCCATGGAAACCTTCCCCGCCAACCTCGGGAAGGAGGAGCTGGGCAGCCCCACCGCCCCCACACCGCCCCTGCTCCAGCCTGCAGGGGGCCCCAAGTTGAAAATAATCCCCCCTCCCCCAGATTTTCCCAGCAGGGGCTCTGCTTCTTCTTCGCTGAGGGGAAGGCAGCTGGTTTTGCCTCTGGCGCTGGGGCCTAGATGTGGGGACACTAAAATCCAGGCAAGAGAGAAAATGAGGCTACTGGGGGGAGGGGCAAGCTCTGTCTGCCGGCATCACCTCCCACCCCTGAAATGACTGGCTAGGGGACCACTCCTCAGGGAAGGGCCCCAGGGACAGGATCTCACCTTTGCAGGAAATCCCAAAAGATCCCATTTCCCTCTGGCCCTGCACATCTCTAGGGGAGTTATTCACCCAGGCCCCAGTCCCTCCTGAACTGCAGGGATCATACTGCAAACTGTAAAAAAAAAAAAAAAAACTCTGTCCAACTCAAGTAAGGAAGGAATTTACTGAAAGGACACATCAGAGCTCCTTGAATTGATGAGGCAGCTGGAGAAGCAGGCTCAGAAAACTGGCCAGAAGCAAGAAAGGCCGATGAAGGGGGGCAGCCAGAGTCATGCCCAGCGAGGGCCGAGCTAGGGCAGGGGACGCCACTGCCCGTGGCCACCAGCATGTCTGGACACTGGTACATTGTGAACAATCTTAATGGTCCCCACTTCTCCATGTCACTCCCTCAGGGACAAAGGGAAAGGAGGAGGGAGTTTTTTGGGTAATGAGCTGTTCAGGGTCCTGATTGTGGTGGTGGTGGTTACATGAAACTACACATGTGTTAAAATTCATAGAACTGGACACCAAAAAAATTAAATCACTTTTACTGTATGTTAATGTAAAAAATAAAATCCTGGGCAAAAATGCCCTCAGGCCAAGATGGCTTCTGTGCCCATAGCCCAGCTTCTGGGGCCGGGGAGGGGGCCTATCTGCACCCCTTTAGCTTCCAGAATGAGTTGGGGCCCTGCCCTCCTGCCAGACTCACACCCTGGGAAATTCTGTGAAAAGGTAGGGAGCTTGGGTGCTGGACAGCCAGCAGATGGGCAGATATCCCCTTACCCCAGACGAGCATTTGGGTGCTTGGGTGCTTCTGAGGAAATGCAACCACTTCAAAGGCCCCCAAATCCCTCTTTCTGGGCTAAGCCACTTCCTCTGTAGGAGAAGTCTCTGTGGCTTCTTGACCTTGCAGTCCACTATGGCATGCTGAGCGAGGAGGCATGAGAATTAACAGAACGGCACTTAGGAAGCCTGGGTTTCTGGTGCAACCCTGTTCTGCCATTGTCCTGGGCTACAGTGGGGTGGAGAGAATGACTACATGTCACCTGAGGAGGAGCAATTTTATGCCAAAGCAAGAGGCCCTGGTGACAGGGAGCACACGTCCTCTTCCAGCCAATTTCGGCCATAGGATTGTTCAATGAGCCAGTGTGCTGGTGCTTCTCTGGGAACCTGGGGTTGCAGACATGGTGCGGTTCCAAGCCCAGGCCCAAGAGCTGTCCCTTGAGACACAGACCTCAAGGGGAGTGGCGGGGGATAGAGTCTTTATTAAGGAGCTTAGGACACCCCAACGTTGGGCCTCATACACTCCAGCTCTCAGTATCTCAGGGAATCAGGGAGGGAAGGCCCCCCCAGTACTCCCCCAGCAGTCCTCTACTGGCTCCCACTAACCCCCACCAATTCCACCTGTGTCTGGGGAGGGAGCCTACTCTGGTTTTCGATCAGGAGCTTCCCAAACACTGTGGACAGTGCCCTCCCTGGGAAAATGCAATTCCTGACTCCTCGAGCTCATGCAAGGAGCAGCAGGGAGGGAGAGATTCCTGGATTTGGAATGTGCATCCAAGTTCCCACCGCTCCTTGAGCACCTTCGTCAGCTCAGGAGTTTTCTAGGGACTTGCTTCCCCACTGGCATCACATGGGGGTGGAAGGGGCCCGCCCCACCAAGGCTCTGGGTGGAAGTGTCTGGGAGGGTGAAGGCAAGGGGAACAGCTACAGTCTGAGAGACCGTGCAGATGGTCCAGAACCCCGACAGAGCAGGCTGGGGTTGGGGGTGGGGGGACACACAGCCCACGGTGCCCTCTCTCCTGTCTTCATATGGCCCTGGGCCCAGCTCTCTCCCTGCTCCTCTGTCTCCACCTGGAGCCCTGCTACCTGAGCCAGGACCTCAGAGAGGGAGGTGGGGAGGGAGGGGAGCAGGGGTTTCTCTAAGGAGGGAGGGGATGTATTGTGGGGTAGCATAAGCCTTCCCCTGAGTACATGTATCCAAAGGAACAGAGCCTTTTCCACAAGGTTAAAGGCCACATGATGTGTAATGCTATAACTGCATGAGAAGGCCATGTGACAATAAGACCAAGAGACACAAAGAGGGCGCCCTTTTTCTGGCCTGCTACCCCCATAATCAGAAGGCTCAGCCACTTGACTCCATCAGCTTGCGGAGGAAGGGGTTCTCTGACAAGGTATGGAGACGGGGAGTCTAACGCTGTGGACGCCAGGAGAATAGAGAATGGACAAGGGTGAAAACTCCACTGAGAGCCAACATTTACTGAAGTCTTTGTGGCGTTTCCGGCAATAGAGATAAAAGGTACAGCCCAGTTCCTCAGATGCTCCGTGCTGCGGGAAGGCAAACAGAGAAGCAGTTAGAATCCAGGCAGTGCTGTTAGGAAGGTGAGCACAGGGGGGTGCGAGCATCCAGGAGGGAGCCTACCCCCTGAGGGAGGGTAGGAGACATAGACAGAGCCTGGGGATGACGTCAGGGGAGGCAGACAGGAAGAGAGAGTGAGGGGCACCCAGGAGGCAAGGGGGGTGGGCCTCATAATTAGACCTGCTCAGTATGAAGCCAGTTGTATTGGCACAATGTCTTGTGCAATGCTTCCACCTGCATTATATGAGTTGATTCTTTTTTTTTCTTAAAGAGAAGTCAGCCTTTATTTCCTTGTTTCACAAATGAAGCAGGCTGTGCTGGTTGCTTTTTGGGGATTAGTCAGAGACCACATCCCACATCCTCATCCGACTCCTCTGACTCTTCCTTTGCTCCAACCTTGGCTGGGGCAGTGGTGGCGGCCGCCACAAATGCAGAGGGGTCAGCCAAGAAGGCCTCGACCTTTTCACCAAATGGGAAGGTGTCATCAGTCTCCATAGACAAAGCCAGGACCCACTTGTACCCATTGATGATAGAATGGGGTAGTGACACAACAGTTGGGTAATCAATCTGCAGACATACACTGGCAACATGGCGGACCCCCTCCAGGAAGAGGAATGCGGTTTCCTCTGTGATGGCAGGCACTTCCGGCTTACAGATGCTGCCATTGTCAAATACCTGCTGGACAACCAGCCCAAGAGAAAAGAGGGAGATTTGCGGCCTGTTCAGCAGTGTGGCTTCGCTGGCCCCCACGGTGTCCCCAGTCTTAATCAGCTGTACATCACTCAGGACTTCAATGGTGCCCTGGACATTGTAGTGATGACACCTAAAGCCTAGAAGAAGGGGGTCTTCTTGGGCCCCAGACCAGTGTTCTGGGCTGGCACGGTGATTTCACACGGGCAATGGCGCCAGCACGGGCGGCAGCATGTCCCTGATCTCAGTGAGGTCCTCCTTGGTGAACACAAAGCCCACAATCCGCTGGATATGAGGCAACCGTTTCTCCAGAGCTGGGTCGTTTTCCGGTTGCCCTCGGATAGCCTCACACGTCATGGCGCTCTTCCCCACCAGCACCACCGCCTTCCCGTGGAGGGACGTGCGGACCCGCTGCATCTGCTTGGAGCCCACCTTGTCTGCTCCCACAGTGACGCATTTTGGATCATCATCCACAAGTTGGATGTTAAGGAAGTAGCTGAACTTCCAAGTCGCTTTGTCTTCGTGGGCACCATGGCGGTGCGTCAGCGATCGCCACGCAGGGTTTAAAGACGTCACTTACCTGACAAGAGGAGCTACATGAGTTGATTCTTGACCAAAGTCTGGGTGCTAGGAACGTTCTGTATCTGTACAGTCTGGCAGCCGCTGTCCACATGTGGCTGCCGAGCAGTGGAAATGTGGCCAGTGCCACTAAGGAGCTGAACTTTAAGTTCTATGTCATTTTTTAATTCATATAAATGTAAATTCCAATAGCCACCTGGGCTTCCTGGCTACTGGATCCGACAGCGCAGTATGGAGACACTGGGACACATCCGTGACATTAAGTTCCAGTGGGACAGACAGATATTAAACAAAAAGCTATGTGGTCCTGTGTCAGGTTGTGATAAATGCCACGGAAGAAAACTGAGTTACAGAGTGATGTCCTGGGCCGCTGTTCTAGAAAGGGTAGTGAGTGAAAGGATGGAGAGCCCCGGGGTCATCTGCGGAAAGGCCTGCCAGGCGAGGGAACTGCAATGGCAAAGGCAAAGGCATGGAGGTGGGAATGTGCTTGCAGCAGAGGCCAGAGTGGCTGGAACAGGGGTGGGGTGGGGGATGGGAAAAGAGGTCTGAGCAAACAAGGGACCAAAGCGAGCTAGGCTGCGCAGGCCACAGAGCCCTTGGCTTTTATGCTGTGAACTGGAGCCGTTGCTATTGCCACAGCCGATTGGACCAGGAATTGGTGCCTGAGCCCACTCTGGTAAACCCACTGTCTGCTTACTTTCTGCCTACGCATGCTGCCATTTTTGCTGTGGATAAAGGAAACAGACATGCTGTGTGTCTTGGCTCCCCAGCTCTTCTCCTGCTCCCCTTCTCCCAGCTCTGACTTTCTGTGGATCTGCTCTCACCTATTCCTATCTCTTACCTCTGCTGGCCTCTCAGGCTAATGTCTGGCAGGTCTCTCTGTGACTGTTCCCCTGGCTGGCACACCTTCCCCTTCCCCTGGTGGCTTGGCAGAGACAATGAGGGCCTGGCCGGTGGGGGTGTGGCAGTGCTCCAGCCCTGGGGACTGATGGGAGACCCAGCTTGGGTGCAGGAGAAAGGAGATACCAACAAGTGGAGGAGTGGCGTGGAATGCTGTGCGTGGCAAGCCCTGTTCTAGAGACAGAACCAGGATTTGTCCAGGACCCACAGAGCAGGGGAGGCAATGCAGATTACATCCCAAGGTAACTGAGAGGGCACAATGCTTCCCATCTCTTTCCTAGCTCTTTCTCAGCCTCCAGCCCAAGGAGACACGTGGGGCTGGGGTGAAGGAGCATGCGGGAGTTTCTGGGTCTGTGAAGAGAGAAATGGAGGGGTGGGGTAATTAGTTTCCTTATTGCAACTGTAACAAATTACCACAACCTCAGTGGCTTAAGACAATGCATATTTATTCTGTTACAGTTCTGGAGACTGAGTCCAAAGTGAGTCCTAAGGTGTCAGCAGGGCTGCTTCTTTCTGGAGGTGCCAGGGGAAGCTCTGTCCCTTGCCTCCTGCAGCTTCTAGAGGCTGCCAGCATTCCTTGGCTGTGGCCACATGACTCCATTCTCTGCTTGCATCGCTGTGTCTCAGACTCTCCTGCCTCTCTCTTTGCTTTACAAGGAACCTTGTGATGACACTGGGCCCACCTGGATAATCCGGGATAATCTCTTCACCTCAAGACCCTTAATTTAATCACATCTGCAGAGTCCCTTTTGCCAAATAAGGTAACATTCATAGGTTCTGGGGATTAGGATGTGGACATCTTGGGGGGGCATCTTTCAGACTAGCATAGGGACCCCACTGAGGGTATCCTGCTGCAGGCATCGGACTGTGAGGCCCTTGAGGTGGGAAGCCTGTCTTTTCTTGCCCTTGCTCCTGCTCTCCAGAGTTTGGTGGGATCATAGGATCGCACGGCCTCTGGTACCCCGTGGATTCATTCCTGGCTCTGCCTTTTCCTAGCGGTGATCCTGGGCAAGTCACTTAACCTCTCTGTGCCTCAGTGTCATTATCTGTAAGATGGGAATAATAACAGTACTGACCGCAAAGGATTTTTGTGAGGACTCGATTAAGTAATCCATACGAGGTGCAGAGAACCTCCCCTGGCATGTGAATAATGCATAAGTGCTATGAGCAGAATGTGCAGAGCCTAGCACACAGTGAGCAGGTCAGCTGCCATCATTACAGTTATAATTCCTCTGATCGTGCTTCCAGTGGAGCCAGCCCTGTGATAGGCATGTGGGAGGAAGGAGCTCTGTTATACCTCAGGGAATTCCATTCTAATCAGGAATACAAAGGCTTGTAGAAACATAGAGTTTTTGTTCTAGAAGGACAATGTCTAAAAATTCTCACAAATGTTTGTACTACTAAAGTTTCTTCATTATGCATCTGGGATAGTCATTAGTGCATTTGGCCAAGTTTTTTCCAGCTCTCCACCTTCTAGGAGATAGGGTTGAATTACACTTTCAGGTCTCGTTGAAGGTGAGTGGGTGAGTGGGTCAGCGGGTGAGGGGTAGGGTCCTAGGACTGTCCTGGCCAATGAGCTGTGAGCAGAAATGAAAGGGTCACTTCCAGGCCTAAGCATTTAATTACTGCAAGACCCTCCAGAGTTCTCTCTCTCCCTCTGGCATGGCTTCTCTTCCAGCCTGATTCCCCGAGTGGCCATGATGAGCAGAGCCGCCTGCCAATCTACAATGGACATGCAGAGCAAGTGAGAATTATATTTGGTTGTTTGAAGCCCTTGCGATTTAGGAGTTACTTGTCACCTCAGCATAGCCTAGCCTCTCCTGACTAATTCAGCCACTAAAACGGTTACAGGGGGAAAAAACCCACTCAGCACCACCACGCTATTAGTGATGATTGCCTACTCAGTCGTGGTCTCTCACCAACGTATAGTTTATATAGTTGTAATCCACGAAGAGCATCCACTCTTGTGTTTTACTTTTCCACTTAATATGTCCTCCCTATGTGTATGCATCAGTGAGAATGCAGTTTGGCTGCTAACAACAGAAAACCCAAATTAGCAATGACTTGAACACCCACAACTACTTCAATCTCTCAAGCAAAAACTCTAGAGGTCGGCAGTCCCGCCATGATAGCGAGGAATCCAGGCTCCTTCGCTCCTGTTACTCTACCATTCTCAACAGATGGCTTCCTCCAAATGACCTCAGATGGCTTCCCAAACTCAAACTCCATTCCATCCTGAAGGAAGGAGGAAGGTGGGGGTAGGAGGTGGGGAGATTCTCTCTGTAATGACATGTTATATGTGACTGTTCTATGCATATCCCATTGGCCCGAACTTGGTCACAAGGCCACATCTAGTTGCAAGGGAGGTTGGGAAATGAAATATTTATTCTGGGCAGTGATGTACTATGCTATTTTTCCCCCCTAAGGCAGAAAAGGAGATGGTTTCAGGCAGACAACTGGCAGTCGCTGCCAGTCTAGGATGGTATTTCTTCCCGTATACGTTCTATGATTTAATGACCAGTTGGACCTTTTCTAATTTTTTCACACTCCAGATAACCCTATCAGTGCAAATTGCATTTCTTCGTTTCTGTTATTTCCTTGCGATTTATTTCCCAATGTGCGGTAACCTGCCAGGTTGAAGGGTGTGACTCGTTCTCTCCAGCAGTGGCGGCTGTTACATTTTGCTGCACTGGGCTCCCAACATCCGCCCAAACAGCAGAGCTGTGGGGGATTTAGGAGCCAACCTCCCTGTTTCCTTCCAGCCCAGCCAACATTGGCTTGTGCTGTTTGAATTTATTTTTACTGGCTTAGTAGATGTGTTGTTTAAGGGTGTTTTCGTTTTCATGTCATTCATTAGCAGCCAGCTGAGGCTTAAGCCTGGGCTGGTTTACAATCTACATTTTCACAAATAGCAACTCTTTTGTTTTCAACTGCAAGGGAAGTTCAAAAGCCCGGTTTAGAGCTGAGAAAACTAAGGCCCTGTGGGGGCAGAGCCCCAAAAAGTAGTTTCCAGGCTCTCGGCCTCACATAGACAGGTGCTGGCTCAGGTAGTAAATGGCCAACTGTGATTGCATGGCCATCAGCTGTGGCTAGTTGGTCGTCAGCTGTAACCAGTGAGCCATTGGCCACTAATATAACTGCTGTGGCTACGCTAGAGGGAGAAGAGAGGAAAAAGAATGGGGCTAGCAAGAAGATGGCGGCTGGGCTGGCAAGCGTGGATGGCGGTTTGCGGACAGTGTGGATCCAGCCTCCAGTGAGAGTATAGTGCCGCCAGAAAGAATATAGTGGTATGACTCCCCTACCTATGGCTCCGTGGGTGTTCCTTTTTGGCCTCACCATATCCTGCGTTATGGGGGGAGCGGGACCAGAGACTCTGCATGACACCCTGCATGACAGGCCCTTAGGCTAAAGTCACACGCCAGTTACAGCAGAGCCAGGACTGTGGCCCCCAGTTCTGACTACTAACCCAGTGCTCCTGTAAAAAGAACCTATTTCAATTACATTGCTTTGTACACCTGAAACTAATAAAACAAAAAAAGAAAACCTACTTAATAATGCTGAGGTACAATGGGTTACCCCTGAGTGGGGAATTGTGGGCCTCCCTAGATGAAGTTTATCTGACTCATTAACACCTATGGCTTTGTGCAAGCTGCTTCCTCTCTCTGGGCCTCAGTTTCCCCATAAGCAGAGTAGGAGGATGGGGAGCAGACTCTCTCCAAGGCCCCTCAGCTCTGGGTGGAAAATGCAATAATACGGGCGGGCAGCCAGATGGCTCAGTTGGTTAGAGCATGTACTCTTAACAAGGTTGCCAGTTCGATTCCCGCATGGGATGGTGGGCTGCGCCCCCTGCAACTAAGATTGAAAATGGTGACTGGACTTGGAGCTGAGCTTGGCCCTCCACAACTAGACTGAAGGACAACAACTTGGAGCTGATGGGCCCTGGAAAAGACACACTGTCACCCAATAAAATTTTTTTAAAAAATTTAAAAAAGAAAATGTAATAATAAATGCTGGCAGTTTAGGAAGGTGGGGTGGGATGGGGAGGCAGGGAGCACTGACTTCTGGGGATATGGGGGAGGTGGGGGCACCTCAGGAGAGGGGTGGGCTGGAGCGAGTCTGCTCAGCCCGTCAGTGTGTGCGTGGGGCTGTCACTGTGTTAGCCTGGAGGTGGGAGTTTGGGCTGAGGGTAAACATGCACAGGCTGCTTTGGACGCACAGGTGAGGACTGAGGGTAGGGACTTGACTGCCCCTCTTTCCTTCAGCCCAGGGAGGTGGCGCAGGGGCTGGGGGTGGAGTCTGAGGTCCAGGGAGGGAGGCAGACAGGCCTGTTCTGGAAGGTCTGGGGTGAGCTGAAGGCTGGGATCCTGACCTGGTGTCCAGCTCCAGCCCGTGGCAATCTTCTCAAAGGACAGAACGTTGCTTGGACGCTCTGGGTTACTGAGGCTGGTGGCCTTGGAAAGGTGACACTGGGAAGTCAGTGAGTGCCCACGAGACCCCATTCTCCCTGGCCAACTTCTCCCCACCCAGATCCAGTTTGTAAGACCTCCCACGTAACTGATTTCATTTGAATTCATTACCCTGTAAGGTGAGGGGCCAGTCTTACTCCCAGTTGTACAGCTGAGGAAACTGAGGTGAAGGGATTAAGTGACCCCACTCATCATGAAGGATCGAAGCCTCGGCTTTCAAACCCGAGGGCTTCCCTCATTCCACGGCTGAGACTGTGAACAGCAAACTTCATGCAAACACTTCAGAAATGGGTGAGTGGGGCCGGGAGAGCTGGGGCAGGCACAGAGAGGAAAGGACAGAAAGGCCGTGACTAGAGGACTGAATGCAGCACTGACAGGGAAGCGCCAGCCTAGCGAAAAACTCTGTGTGGGTGTGTTTAGGTGACTGTGCATAGACATGTGTGAGAGTATATGAGTATGTGTGAGTGTGTGTGCAAGAATGAGTGTATTCTGTGTGAATGTGTGTGTTGATGTAAGTGTGTGTGAGTGTGCATATGAATATGGGAATGTGAGCGTGAGCATGCGTGTGTGAGTGAGGGGGGGTCCTAAGGGTCAAGGAGATGGAGGATGGGGCCTAAGGGAGGAGAGAACCAGGGCGCATGCCTCGGACTTTAGGTGAGGGGTGGGGATGGTGCCATTTAAGGGGTGGGTGAGAGGAAGGGACGGTCTCTCCCCTGCTCCTTAAATGGCACCCATAGTGCTCCCCCATGTGGAGCTAATGCTGGCCCAAAGGGTCTCAGGCACCAGCTAGGATTTAGAGGGGCAGTTCTGACCTGACTCCTGGAGGCCAGATCAGGAGCCCTGCCAGAGGTGGGGAGAGGCCCACAGGCAATTAGAAAGCAAAGGTCAGAACTGCAGGGGCCCAACAGGTACCCTCCCTTCTCTCAGCTTCCCCCCCCCTTCCCAAATGACTCTTCTCAGCATCCTACGCTCCCTCCTCCCATCTCCTAGACCTCCGAACATTCCAATGCTGGGCTTTTCTCCACACTATGTACTCTCTCCCTCGGTGATCCCAGCAGTCTCCTGCTAAAAATGCCATCTGTGTGTCAGTGACTCAAAGTTATTACCACCTCTCAGACCTCTCCCCTGAACTCCAGGCTCATATGTGCGTCTGCCTACTTGACATCTTCACTAGGATGTCGAGTGGACATTTCAAACTCCACGTGTCCAGAACTGAGCCTCTCATCTTCCCCCACAAACCTCTCACACCCAGAGTCTTTCCCTACTCAGTAAATGGCAACGGCATCCTTCCCGATGCTCAGAACGAAAACTGGGGAATCATCCTTGACTCTACTCTGGTTTTACACCCCATCAATCCATCAGCAAATCCCAGAGGTTCTACTTTCAACGTCTATCCAGAATCCAGCCACTTATCACACCTCCCTTGCTGCCCCCACCCCTGGTCCAGCCCCATCACCTCTGCCCTGAAGGACGGCAGAACCCCTCATTGGTCTCCCTGCTTCTTCCCACGACCTCCTATTCTCAACACAGCTGCTAGAGATATTCTGTAAAAACTTAGGTTATGTCTCTCCTCTGCTCAGAAGCGCTGCTCATCTCGCTCTGAGTAAAAGTGTAAAGCCTCACAATGACTTACAAGCTCTACAACCTGGCCCCTCATTACCTCTCTGACTTTACATCCCACCACTCTTCCTCGCCTTCACGCCACTCCAGCTTTCCTGGCCTCCCTGATGGCTCCTCAGACACATGGCACTCTCTTACCTCAGGGCCTTTGCACCAGCTGTTTCCCCTGCCTGGATGCTCTTCCCCCAGATATCTGCAGAGCTTGCTCCCTCGCCTCCCTCAGTCTTTCATCCGATGTCGCCCTCAGGGCTATTTGTCTATTTTGTTCACTGATGTCTCCCCAGTGCCCAGACGATACCAGGCACACAGTAGGTTCACAAGGCACATTTGTTGAATGAATGAATCTAGTCCAGCCCCTCATTTCACAGATGAAGAAACAAAGGCCCAGAGAGGGGGCTGTGTCCCTGAGTCACACAAAAAAAGTTAGTGGCAGGACCCAGGACCAGACCAAGCACCTCCGGACTGGCAGTGCAGTGCTCCTGCCCTTCCATGCTGGGTAAAGCTGAGTGTGGCAGACACTGTGGGGCCCGCCATGATCTCCTCCGATCCCTTATCTGGTCTGTGTGTTCACCCCCAATTCCCGTGTGCTTTACAGCTAATGTCTGACTCGGTGATGGTTTCCAACAGTTTCCCTTGGGCTGTTGGAGCCACTCACCTGCAAGGAGAGCTCCCCCTGTAGGAGTTTGCATTCCTTCCCCTCCACACCCATCCAGGCGGCCCATAGCCAAGGGCTGGGGGGAGAGTAAAAAGACCAACAACCTTGCTTTGAAACAGCACCAACGCTGCGGTGGGATTTACACTCCAGAGTTCTTTGTGGAATTAGACTGAGGTTAGGGCCTTGTCTGAAATCTCCCCGGGGTTGGCCTCTTCTTCTTTCCTATGCTGCTTCCCCTCCTCTCTTGTCAGATTCTCAAGGGAACATTCCTGTAATATATGCCTGTGCATCAGTCCTCATAGCAGTGTCAGCCTCTGGAGGAACCCAACTTAAGACAGGGACTTCTGTGCTAACCTGGGATAGACCTGTGTATCCGTGAAGTGTAGGAGAAAGACCCCAAGCTTAGAGACCCAGTTTTAAATCTGAGTTCAGTCCCTGACCTAGTGTGAGACCTCTGGGAAAATCCTGAGCTCTCTGCGCCCAATTTCTCCCACTGGAGAAATGATGTGAATTACAGCTTTCTATGAAGATGCCGTGAGAAGTAAATGAGATAAAGTATGAGAAGCACCTTGTGCAATGACAGCACATAATAGTTACAGAAAAGAGCATTAGTTCCTCTCAGTCTCCCATTGTGGTCTGTTTATAACCCTGCTTGCCTATCTGGATACAGTTCGGGCTCTAAGATTTCTCCCCAGCAGCTGAGCAGAGAATGCATAGCCTTGAGTGTGATGATTTAGAAACTTGTCACTTCTTCAGGGAGTACTGGGGACCTAAAGGAGGGTTATCCTTAGGCCATGGGACATCTCCCAGAGGACAGCAGGGTGAGTTCCAAGAGACCATTATAAAGACTCTCTGGGATAAAGGGAGGAAGCACCTCTCTCTCTCTCTCTCTCTCTCTCTCTCTCTTTCTTTCTTCCCAAGGGTTCCCACAGTTTACCAGCAGCTAAGTGGTACCCCCAGGCAAGAAAACATGGGCAACAAACTCCAGATTGTAAAAACCATTCCTGGGGGCAGGGGCAGCATGCCTTTGGGTGACATGATGGCACCAACAGTGGACAGTAGTGAGGCCCAGGAGCCCTAGAAGCCACGGAGGAGCTGAGGTCAAGAAGGACTTATGACTGCAGGATCCGAAGAGCTTCCTCCACCAGCATCTGTCTCCCTCCCACATGCTGGATGGCTCCCAGGCTGACCCCACGGCCCTCTGACATTTCATCTGCAGCCCTGTCCCCACAACCCCACTCTTGCCCTATATCCAGGCTTTCTTGTAAGCCCAATCACTCCCCAAAAGCAAGGGTCAAGTTCATCTTTATTTCTTTTAGGTACAAGTGTACTGGGTTATATTTTAGAGCTAAAATTTTATCACTCATCAGATCCAACCGCCCTTCTATTTTGAAAACATGACAATAGCAGCACAGAGAGGAAAATTGGCTTTCTTGGGGACCCACAGTGAGTGAGCAGTGTAGCCAGAATGTCATCCCTGATGCCATTCTGTTTTATTTTGTCACCACAAGGACGTCCATTATAAACTGGGTAGATGAGGTCAATTCCAGAGCGTCAGCATTCCTGCCTGTGGCAAAGTCTCCAATACAACCTGAAATGTGCAGAAGTGTGGGCCACACGAAGCTGTTCTGTATTCTGTGTACTGTTTTTATCAGTAGCTGGAGGAAAACAAAGGGGAGAGAAGAGACCATTATAAAGTACCTGCCATGTGTTGGGCACTGCATATGTACCAAAATATTAAAACTGAGCTTTCAGTGGAGTCACCAACATACAATAGAGGGGAAATCCCAGAGTCAGATCTTATATATAGAATTTGCCAAGGAAATGGTCAAGAACCAGTTTCATAACTTGTAGTACCCTTAGCCAAGGCAAGGACATGTAAAGAGAACAGTTAGTAGAAAAGAAGATTTGGTGAAGGGATTATGTTGGAGAGAACTCTTGCTATGCTGTAGACCCCATCTTATACCCACTAGGATGGCTATAATCAAAGACACAGATAAAACTAAATGATGGTGAGGATGTGGAGAAATTGGAACCCTCATACCTTGCTGACATGAATGTAAAATTGTGCGGCTTCTTTGAAAAATCTGGAAGCTCTTCAAAAAATTAGAGTTACCATTTGACCCAGCAATTCTACTCCTAGGTAAATTCCCAAGAGAAGTGAAAACATACGTCCACACAAAAACCTGTCCATGAATGTTCATAGCATCATTATTCATAATGGCCCCAAAGTGGAAACAACCCAAATGTCCATCACTGATGAATGGATAAAAAATGTGGTACATCCATACAATGGAATGTTATTCAGCCATAAAAAGGAATGAAATACTGCTCCACGCTGCAACATGGATGAGCCTTGGAAAATGCTAAATGAAAGAAACCAGTCACAAAAGCCAACATAGTGCAGCATTCCATTTATATGAAATGCCCAGAGTAGGCAAATCCATAAAGACAGAAAGTAGATTAATAGTTGCCTAGGGCTGGGGATGGGGTGAGGAAGGGGAATGGGAAGTGACTGCTAATGGGTTCAGGGGAATATTTTTGGGGGAGGGGGTGATGAAAATGTTCTAAAAATGATTGTGGTGATGGTTGCACAATGCTTTGAATATACTAAAAACCACTGAATTGTACACTTTAAAAGGGTGAATTTTACGATGCGTGAATTATATCTCAATAAAGATGTCACCCAAAAATGTGACTGCAGAACCATCACTTACCTAAGAGAGAGCAGAAAAATCATGAGCCTGCTGGTGTTTTCCTTTGTGTCAGAGGAAGATAACCCCCATCAAATAAATCTGAAAGAGGCTGTGGGACACAATAAAAAAAAAAAAATCACAGTGTTTGTCCATCAGATAACTAGGAAACACTATCTTGTTTAAGGTACTTGTCCAACCTGCCCAGGATTGAGTGCTACCAGAATCCAGTTTTGAAAAGACCTTGAGACGCTGAAATGAATAAGGATGAAAAAGATTAGGAAAAAAGTAATCTAATGTTTAATATAATATCTGCATAAATTCAGAAAAAGGTGGGATGTTCAAGAGAAGTTTGTGTGAAAAAGACCTGATTTCAGTTGGCCATATGTTGCTAACCATTAGATATGATAGCCATGAAAGCTTACTCCATCTTAGGTTATATTAAAAGAAAGAAAACCTGTGAGTCAAAGGAAATTATAGTCCCAATGTGGTAAGAACCCAGCTTACTTACTGTGTTCTCTTCTAGGCATCATATAAGATGTACACTGGCAAGTAATAACCAGTCCGGAAGAAAGAGACCAGAAATGAAGAGCTAAAAAACCAGGTGAAATGAGAACAACAAAAATATCTGAGAGTATTTAACTGGGGCATGTAAGATATAGCTTAGAGCCATATAGCCGTCACATGAAAAGTAGAGTAGACTTGGGGGCCAGCCCGGTGGCTCAGGCAGTTGGAGCTCCATCCTCCTATCGCCAAAGGCTGCCGGTTCGATTCCCACATGGGCCAGTGGGCTCTCAACCACAAGGTTGCCGGTTTGACTCCTCGAGTCCCGCAAGGGATGGTGGGCTCTGCCCCCTGCAACTAAGATTGAACATGGCACCTTGAGCTGAGCTGCTGCTGAGCTCCCAGATGGCTCCATTGGTTGGAGCGCTTCCTCTCAACCACAAGGTTGCCAGTTCAACTCCTGCAAGGGATGGTGGGTGCAGACTCCCCTGCAACTAACAATGGCAACTGGACCTGGAGCTGAACTGTACCCTCCACAACTAAGGTTAAAAGGACAACAACTTGACCTGGAAAAAGTCCTGGAAGTACACACTGTTCCCCAATAAAGTCCTTCCCCATAGAAATATATATATATATATATATATATATATATATATATATATATATATATGAACAGCAATTTATAAATACAGGTATTTGCTTCTTTAAAAAAATAAGTTGAGTAGACTTGCACTTGCACATTTTTTAGGGATGAGCAAGGATCATGCATGTAAGTGATAGAAAAGTAGGTTTGGGTTTAACATAAGGAACTAAACTAGTTATCAAAATAGACCATCTCAAAAAGAAATTATACTAGCCATAGTTTATTGAAAAATAAGTGAAAGACCTTTATTTTTATTTGCTTATTTTGAATAGATTCTACATTCGCAAAACAATACAGAAAGGTTTACAGTGAAAAGTCTTTTTCCTATTCCAAGTTACCCTCTTCACCTCTTGTCCTCATGCATATGGGGACAAAGCTTCCATATGGAAATTAACCCCCCTCTTTATACAAAAGGTAATGTATAATACACAAGGCTATGTCTTTGCCTCAGCCTGGATATTTTCTATTGACCTGTTACAATCTTCTTTTCTATTGTGTCTATTCTGATGTTAAACCCATATATTGAGTTCTTAATTTCAGTTATTTTATTTTTAAGATCCATAATTTTCATTTGATTCTTTTTTATAAGTTCTATTATCTGATGAAATATTCTATTTTGTAATTGTTTTTTCATCTGGTTTCTTGAACATGGTAATCATAGCTATTTAAAGTCCTTATCTCTGGATCACTTGTGGATCTGTTTCTATTGTCTCCTTTTTCCCTTGAATTAGGTGATCTGGTCCCGTTTCTTGGCATGCCTAGTACTTTTTTTTACTGAATGCCAAACATTTGTGATTTAAAAACTTCACGGTATATCTAAAGACCTTTCCATCAATATTTTGAAACATATATTGATACATTGAGAAACTCCTTTGTTTCTAGATATGTATTTTATAAACATTATCTCCAAACCGTGTAGCAATTCTGCAAGATGTGTATCTTGCCTAGAGAGAGAGAGACTCACAACTAAAAAACAGCCAGAACAGCATTCATATCCAAGTCTGTCTAGCTTCAAGTGGGTGCTGCCCTGACAACACTTATGAACAGCCATCACAAGAGGGGCTCAAGTGGGTCCTGGAGGGCCAGCTGTCGTAGAGACAGCTCCTAGGATCTAATGATTAAGAGGCTCACTCAAGTTAGCTCAAGGGTCATATCAGTTAAGAATTCATATGGCTACAAGAACTGTGTGTTAGTCAAGATATCAACAGGAAGTAGGTCGCACACTCAAGTTAGGATAATTCAAGGAGGGCTTATATACAAATGGATTAATTACAAAGCTATGGGTGAGATATAGGGAGACCACATGGAAAGTGAAGAAACTCAGAGTTATCACCACCCCAAAGCTCAAAGGGATAAGGAGAGGGAGAGGTTACTGGAACCCAGAGAAGAGAGAGTCATGGAGAACAGACCACCTTGACAAGAGCAGTAACCTTCAGCCAACCCAAGGTGACCTTGCAGGTAGAGAGCCAGGAAAGTAAATAGCCCCATTGTCACTATCCTCCCCCTTTCTGGTTGCTTGCCAGGGCTCCCTGTTGTACAGACACAATCAGAAGCCTCCTGAAGCAAAGAGGAGGAGGAGGAGGTGATCTAGAATGTGTCTAGATAGGCAGAAAAATATCTGGCACAGAACACACACACACACACACGAGGCCTAAGCAATAAAGATATTTGATTGTATCACATACATGTGTGTTTGTAGGCAGTCCCAGTTTTATTCAGTGGCTCAGTGATGTCATTGAGGACCCAGTCTTTCTCCATCTTTTCACCTCACCTCCCTCAAATAGTTGACTTGTTATCCTTAAGCTTGTTGCCTCACAGTCACAAGATGGCTTCCACAACTTCCAGCATTCAAGACAGGAAGAAGGGGCACACTTCTTTACCTATCTCCTTTAATCAAGGAGTAGCCATTCACAAACGCCTCCCTGCCTCGAGCAGTCTTCCTCCTGAATTTCATTGGCCAGACTGGGTTACACCCTTGAACCAATCACTAGTAAGGGTGGACAGGATTGCCTTTGTTGGCTTAGACCAACCATGTTTTCATCTCCTGGTGCCAGATTGGATCCACTTCCTTAGCATGTTGTCCCCACCCCAACAAAATCAGGTTCTGCAGTCTAAGGAAGACGGAGGGATGGTGTCATGTAGGTAATTGGCCATATCAGCCTCAGGTATTTTTACTTTCCCCCAGGAAGCCCCAGGCATAGCACAGGTACCCAGGGGAAGCAGCACAGCTGTGCTCAGGGCACTGGAAGCAGCTGAGGTTCCGGATGGGCCAAACCTCCTCCCAGCCAATCTCTCTGCAGCACAGGGTCTCCTCTCTCTGACCAAGCACTGCTTCCATCTGCTCTGCCCTTCTCTCACACTTGCATTCCTTTGCCTGTTTGTGGCGTACCCTCCCCCAAACCCTAGCTTCTCCAGCCCCTCTCAGCCTGTTTCAGGGCAAAGCCCTACTGTAGTTGAGGCTGGGGTGGGGGGGAAGGGTGGGATTGTGGGTATAGACAGCACAAGAGCACCAGGGGCTGGGGACAGAGGCAGTGTCCCTTATAAG
This sequence comes from Rhinolophus sinicus, assembly GCF_036562045.2. Classification (NCBI taxonomy): domain Eukaryota; kingdom Metazoa; phylum Chordata; class Mammalia; order Chiroptera; family Rhinolophidae; genus Rhinolophus; species Rhinolophus sinicus. The sequence continues at coordinate 87,568,981 of NC_133755.1, forward strand.
GGTCGGTGCAGAGGTCAGGTGAGGGCAAATGAAGCTGGGGCAACATAATGGGATAGAATTTACCCAGATGTGAATAAATGCATAATTAAACCAGGGTGTGTTCATGCATTTGAAAGAGGGTCATTCAGTGCAAACTTGAAATCAAAACTCTCCTGAATGCTACCTTTATACTATGCCCCTATCGACTGACAACTGGGGAAGAGGGTCCCCCATGTCCACACCTCTGGCGCAGGCTCAGAAACCATTACTAGTAAGAAAGGCATCCTGGGGGGTGTAGTAGGGGCTATTGGTGCCCTCCCAGTCCCCTCTGTCAGTCCCCTACATCCAGCCCCAGCTGCTAAGGGCTCATAGTTGCCCCCTTTTCTGGAGAACAGAGGCACATTCCCAGATGTCTGGGAGGTTCCCACCTCCCCACCCTGGGCTCCTCGCTGCCAATAACTGCCTTATTGGGTGGATGGGGGGTAATAAGACGTCAGCCCCTTGCCCCCAGGGGCCAGCTCTGTGGTACTGTTCATGTTCCAGAGTCTCCTGTGGGTCAGGCCTCACCCACCTTGGTTGTTTCTCCTGGCCTAGCTGGGCCCTTCTCTCTTACTCCCACAATAAGTCATCAACAAAGAATTCCCATCCCAGGTTCTGCTTGTAGGGAGAAGTTAAACTAGACAGCTAAGGCCCATCCACTCTGAGATTCAGAGGCTCAGGTTCTCCATCTCACAGAGCTTCCCAGGGGTGAGAACAATAAGCAGGAACCCCGTCTCCTCCATCCTTCTCCTTCTCCTGTCACTGCACAGAAATTCTTAGAGCAGCCACTGTGCTGGGCTCTGTGAGTAGAGGCACAAGATGTAGCCCCTGATTTCAGTTCTAAATAGGGAGGCAGGACACGCCTATAAAAAGGGAAACAGTCATAGCAAACACTATATGCCAAGGCCCCAGCGGGTGAGAGTTCAGCAGGTGTGCAGAGAAGGGACATGGCGCTGAAGTCAGGAAAGCTCCCTGGAGGAGACACCAGTTGGTTTAAAACTTCCATAAACAGGAAGGAGGCCAGAGGAATGAGCTAAGAATGAGCTAGGACTCAGGGCCCAAGGCATCAGCCATCAAGCAAAGCAGAACTCTCTGCAAGGAAGCAGGAGAGATAAGATGGGAGAAGCAGGAGGGACAGGATGGAGAATGAGACCAAAGTTCAAAGCCAGAGTGGCTGGGAGAAGGACACTAAAAAATAGGGAAGTCCATTTGTCTTGTTCATTGTCATCTCCGCCTTCTCCCCATCAACGCCTAGCACAGTGCTGGGCACGGAGCAGGTGGGTTGTGTTTGCTGAACAGGGTCCTGCACACAGGACCCTTCCTTCTCACCCTCTTCCCTGGATCCAGGCTCCTCCAAGCAGGAGCAAGGGCTGAGGGATAGGAATGCAAGTGGAGCCTTCCAGGTCAGCGTGACCTGGTCCCCAGGGAACTGGGGAAAGCGTAGGCCCTCCCCTTTCATCCCAGCAGGAATTTAATTAGGAGAGCTAATTAGTGGACAGGGAGTGAGAGATGGAGGCACTGGTGCTTGTGTGCGTGCGTGCGTGAGCATGGAAGCTGAGGATAAATTTCAGGCTTGTCTTCCGCCGGGAATGAAGCCGCAGGGACGGGGATGCTATAATTGGACAAGAGCCAGGGCCCCTGCACTGGGCTAGCTCCATCCCCCTCCACCAGGGACGGGCTCCAAGGGCTTGTGTGATGCACCTGCTCCGTGCATGTGTGTGTGTGTGTGTGTGTGTGTGTGTGTGTGTGTATGCATGTGCGTGCACACACCCACACATGCTCACAGATACACATACACGCTGCTACACAAGTTTGCACACTCACACAAACACATCATGCACATGCATGTACTCACACTCACACACACCTTCACACACACATCCACTCACTCAATTCATACACTGACACACACTCACACACTCCCATGTACCTTTGCATACAGCCGTACTACACACGTACACACTCATGCACATGTTCACACAATCACCTCCACATACATCCACGCACTCAAAATATGCTCACATACACATTCACACACTTGCCCACACACAGCACACATTGCCCATGCACTCACACATATACACACTCGCATACACACATGCACATGCAGGAGAAGCAGTTTTTACCTCCATGGCTGCACACCCAACTCAGACCCCTCTTAACGTGCTAGAATGTTCTGAGCTGTACCCCAGGGCCATCAGCCGAGCTGGCACCCTACACCATACAAACACCAGCCCTCTGCCCTCACACCCAGCCCCTTGATAAGGTCTTCTCCCACCCCTTGGCTCTCCCAAAGGGAAAAGAAACTCCTCAAAGCGAATGCCATGGTCTTCCTTGCTCCCATGGCCTACACATGCCGGGGTGAGGAAGTTCTTCCTTCCTGCTGCCATCAGTCCTCTGTAGACTCAGGCCAGTCTGGTTCTCATGGACAGATAACGTTCTTACCGGACATGGACAGTACAGCACAGGTCCCAGGAGAGCCCGAGCCACGCTCCAGGGCTGTATTACCTGATAAGGGCAGGGCTGTGGAAGTGTGTTCAAGTGCATGGGAAACGTGTGCATGACTTTGGGTCTGGCCTCCAAGGCTTCTAATCCAGTTCTGAGTAACCTCGGGCAAGTTACTAAACCTCCCTGAGTCTCCTTGTCTGTAAAGCAGGGCAACCACGGTTCCAGGTTCTGTGAAGAGGGGGTAAAAGTATACGTGTAATGTGCTTAGTACAGAGTGAGGCACATAGTGTGTGCTCAATAAATGTAACACTTATCATCATGGGAGCCAAACCCAACACTTCCGGCTTCCCACTCCCTGACCAGGGTTCACACTTATCCTCCAGGCCTGGCTCCCTCTGGCCTTCCTTCCCTATCTCCGAATAAGAAGACAGGTTATTAGTACAAATTTGATCAAAATGACACATGGATTAGCATGTACGCTGCAAAGTCTAATTCTGTTTACTGTTCTAAGGGAGCATGCAATTATTACAGGAGCTGGGACAGAGTGTTTTTAATAACATTTCTTGTTAAGATTTAATTATAGGAAATTGTATTTTCTTAATCACTGAAAACTCAACTGGCTAGGAAGAGAATCGTGATAATTTTGTTTGCAGTTTATTAAATCCTTAGGATATTCTTTCTCTTACATTTGCTTTTATTATGTGCTGCTGCTAAATGCTTTTTAACCCTTGGAGCTGTGAGGAGGGAGGCCTTCGGGGGGCCATCCCCTGCCTCCCTGTCCTCAGGCCCTCCACTCCTGGCAAACTCGAAGGCCAACAACTCTACGAATCAAAGCAACTTAGGAAACTGAGTTGTTTGGTTTCCTGCTCAGTAAAAAGAATGGATGTGTTCTCCTTGTTTGAAGTTGTGCTGAGAAACTGTCCACAGAATACCTGGCCCTCATACCAGCCTCCCCTGGAAACCCAGCCCCGGGGTATCTATCTCCCTGCCAAGAACCCCTGAGGAAGATTGCAGAAGTAACACTGTCTCCCAGCTGCATTCACAGAGTGTTCCTGACTACCTCAGGAGGTCCCGAGCCTAGAGAGGTGACCTGCAAGTAAGATGGCACTGAGGGAGCCACCTGACCGCCATCTGTTCTCTTCTGGAGAGGGCAGAATTGTGGGTGAAGCTTCATTCCTATAACCAACTTTATAGGAGGCCTCTTTCCTACCAGATGTTAAGAACCGGGGATACAGAAATGACGATGACAGAGCCCTGCCCAGGGTGTCCACAGGGCCGGCCCTCCAGCCTCCTTTTCTGCAGCTTCGGTATGTGTGTGAGGCAGCACAGGGAGACAGGGGGTGGTAAAGAGAGCCTTACACTGAGGAAACGGGATGTGTGAAAATCACAGGCACAAAGGAGGCGCAGTCTACCAGTTCCTCCAGGAAACCAGACTCAGGGGAAAAGATGCAATATTATCAACAACATGAGGAGTGATGCTTATAAAAACCAATGTGAGACGCCAGCCCCACAGGAATTTGTGCTGCGTGGTTAAGTAACAGTTTCTCAGCCAAAAGAAAGCATCTCTGACTATGAAATCCTGTGATTCTAGAAGAGAGAGCGAGAGCGAGAGAGCGAGAGAGCGAGAGAGCGAGAGCGAGAGCGAGAGAGAGAGAGAGAGAGAGAGAATGTGTGTGTGTGTGTGTGTGTGTGTGTGTGTGTGTGTGTGTGTTAGTGGGGATTCTCTTGGCCTCAGTCACAGCTCCATCTCTACCCGACCCCATGACTCGCCAAGCCTGCCTGGACCTTCTCCATAGAGACGCTGCCTTCACAGGTAGCCTTTCCTCCAGAGACCACCACCTTTTCAGTCAACAAGCACCACCTGTGTCTAGCCTACAGCTCTGCAGCAAATCAAACCCACATCTTCTTTATCTTTCAGGAGTTAGGAGAGAGGGACAACCAGACAATCCTCATCTAACACATGTCCAGGTCTTTTCACTCTCCTCTACACTCTGAGACCCCAGCTCTTTTAACTACCCCCCAGTGGCCTCTCTGCTCCCTCCAGGTCCCTTTGGTGTCTTTGTTCTCTGGATCTGGGGAAAGCAGGCCTGACAGTGTTAAGCCCCAATGGCAGAGTGCAGGACATCAAAGAGGCGGCAAGAGAGGTGATGGATAATAGATGGCTGGGAGCATGAATGATACATATGCAGATAAATGATGGATAATGGGGCCCTCGTGATGTATAGGCTGCAGCCCTAGTAATAGGTGTGTAGATACATATAGATTGATGGAGGGAGACAGTTTCTCAGACAACAGACACAGGGTCAGCTGGAAGGACTGATGCAGGATCTGTGACAGATGCATTGATACTAGATAGGCAGGGACATAAGACGCAGGACTGGTACCCGTGAGACAGCACAGAGGGATATATGCAGAGAGGGACTCCTGGGCAGAGGGAAAAAAACAACAACAGGCAACAAATGGACACCCAGCACCTTCCACTGACGGCCACTGCTGTTTCCCAGACAGCCATGGTAGGTCGCAGGACAGAGGGGGTGAGCTGAAGAAGCCGGGACGCTTGGACGGGTGATGAATGTGTCGAGAGATGATGAAAAGATAGGCGGGCCCATTGATCAGGGCGCTCCCCCTCTCTTCCCTTGGCCTCCATGCGCCCTGGGCTGGGCTTCCAGGTGCCTGTGTGCAGCCCGGCGGCGGGGTGCTGCGCTGCTAGTGGCCGCACGAGGGCGCCCACGGCCGGGTACCCCCGCGGAGGGGCGGGGAGGGGCTGCGGACCGCGGCGGGTCCAGCATCGGAGTTTGTTTCCATGACGCCCAGGCCCACGTGACCTCCTCCCCACTCCCCCCTCTCCTTCCCTTCATAAATAATGCCCCTGGTTGAAAACTGCTCCCCAAGGAAGGGCAGGAGAAAGGCTTCTTGCTGGGCTGCTTTCCCCAGAATCGGAACAAGTCGTTGAAGCCCCCCTGCCTTTCAGAGCTACCCGAGTCAGTTTGTTCCTTTTCTCTGTCACTCCCTCGGTTTGTCCCTCTTGCCCACTTTTAAATCGTTTCTCTCTCACCACCCCCGCCTCCTCCTTCCCCAGTCCTCAGGGTCTTTCCGACCCCAGCTCCTCTCCGAACCAGCTGGTACAGCATGAAGAGACAGTGAGGCAGGCTATTGTTCTGGAAAGGGCAAGGCAAAACTCCTGGGAGAAGGCGCGGAGGGCGGCGGGAGCAGATAAGACCCTCTATCGGCTGAAGCTGGGATGAAGCATAGCTGGGGTAAGGGGGCCTGTCTCAATGTGAGTCAGTCAGGCTCAGCCGCCCCTCCCCCACACACAGATAAGGCATAGAGGCGTTCGGGATGGACAGCGGCAGATGGCCCTCCCTCAGGTCCAGCTCAGAGCCGTCTCCAACTTGGATGGCACAAAACTACAGAGGAGGAGCATAAATCCCAGTAGCAATGGCCATAGGGAGGGTTAGTGTCCTGGAGGTGGAGCTGTCACTGCTGGAACAAAGGACGCTTGCCTAAACCCATGGTTTCCTTGTGTTGGCTGGAAGCTGGAAGCAGACTCAAGCTCTCCAGAAGAGACAAACTCTGCTGCCTCCAAGGCGCGCTTTCACAGTTCTTTCCAGCCCCTGGAAACAGAGAACCTTGGAGAACCTTCTGCAGAGAGGCCAGCCAGGGAGTCACAGAGAGGTTAAGTGACTAGCTCAGTGCACCACAGCCTGGAAGCGGCAGGGTGGTAGCTACCATCGAACCCAGGGAATTCTCAGTCCTGAAGAGTTAGGGAAAGCAGCAGGGAAGGAAGAATGAGACACACAGAGAAAGTGGTCAAAGGTGGGGCATTTCCCCTCCAAACAAGTCCCCACCCCTGCTTCACATACCCTTTCCAGTCCTCTGCCCTTGAGATTAAAAAAATAATCTGCCCAGAGGTGACACCAAAACTGTTTTTAAGAAGCAGTAGGAGGTTGTGTAGGATTGGCCAGAAGTGAAGGGGGGCTGAGAGGGAATTCCAGGCAGAAGGGACCACACAGCAGAGGCAGAGAGGTATGGAGTGCGAGGGGAGTAGAGACAGCTCTGTGTTGCTGCGTGAAGCTTCAGCAGGAGCAGAACGGACTGCAGGCGAAAAAGCAGGCCTCAGGTCGCAGAAGTCTTGTTCTCCTTCTAAGAAGCTTGCAGTAAGGAGCCACCAAAGGGTTCAGAGCAAGGAGTAACAGTTTCAGATCTATAATATGGAGGGTGTATTGGAGGCAGTGGGTATGGAGACTGAGCAGCCAGTTAGGAGGTTACTGCAACCGTACAGACAGAAGGGGAAACGATGGGGAACAACATGGGAATAATAAGGATTGGCTTGGTGGGAAAGAGAGCATCAAGAAATATTTTGGAGTTCCAAGCATCAGGACCTAAGAGATGGAGACAGAGTGAGCAAACCTGAAGTGAAGGCTGACCTCTGGGTGTCTGGATGGGGTGTCTGGCCTGGGTGTGAGTGAATGGTAGGGCCACCCTCTGAAAGGTCACGTGGGAAGGAGAGCAAGCTTAAGGGAGATGTCCAGTTTGGCTCATGCTGAGTTTGAGGTACCTGATGATGCACAGAACATCTGTGTGATGATGCACACAGAGGGTAGTTGGGTATTCTGGCCTGAGCCCCAAGGGCAAAGGCTGGTTGGACCAGTAATGTTTGCGGTGGCTGAAATCCAAGGGGGAGTAGAGGTGATTGACAGAGGTGGGGGAGGGCCAGAAAGGGCCAAGAAGGAACTGTCAGAGAGAAGGAAGTTGGTAGAGCACTGTGTTGGGGGAGGGGAGGGAAAGGGAGAGGGATTGAGGGGAGGGGACAGGAGACGGGCTGGTGAAGGAGGGATGGAGTGGTGCTGGTGAAAAAAACACTAGTGTCCCCATGGATTTGGTGCTGGATGTCTTATTCATAACCGAGGTCTAGCAGGGAACTCAAGGAACATTCAAACTGAGTAATTCAAAGAGAGTTTAATGAAGGCGTGGCAAGATGCAAAGGTGTGGGGAGGTTTAGGGAAGTCAGCAGTGGGTGGTGAAGCTCCAGGGCTAGTAACATAGTAACAGGGTAGCCATGCCCGGGAAACCTGGAGGGAGAGCCACCTGGAGAAGCCACTGGACAGGAACTATAGCTGGTGTGGAGGGACACAGCCAGCCGCCTGCAGCTCTGCAGGGAGCAAGTCAGGAGATTAAATACCTCGGCCTCACTCCCCTCCCTCCCTCTACCTCCTGTGGGTCTCCCCATTGGTGGGGCCCAACCTGAGGTCAGCGACTTTACTGTGATGCCCACCACTTGCTTCCAGCTCACTAAGAGTGAGCTAGTGGCACACAGAGAGGCAGGCTGCCACGGAGCTGGAGGGCAGGGAGCCTGAGGCATGCAGCCCCCAAAGGTCAGCCCTGGAGCCCACACACTAACCATCAGGCTGCACAACAGCCTTGGTAAGCAAGCAGGTAAACACACTGACCCACTTAACTCGTGAGGCAGGGGTGCCCCTGGATGGCCCCCCTTGTTCCTTTCAGCTCTGCTTCTTTCTGCCTGACCACCCATTCCTCCACATCTAACCTCACCCCAAAGGGAAAAGGTGCTCTTTCCTGCTAGTTCCAGCAGCAAAATCCTGGAGAAGGTGTCTGAGTGGTCTGGCCCTGGTCACCTGCCCACCCCAGAACCAGCTACTCTGCTTAGGTGGGGGGAGGGGAAAACTGTGCTGGGCGGTAGCCACCCCAGACACATTCAGGCAGAGAAGAGGGTGGCAGCTGCTGGGAAGAGGAGACTTGTAGATTAAAGCTGGGAATGTGCGGAGGAGACAAGCTGGGACCAAGATACAGCCCTTTGTGTTTCTAAGTGAAACAGGAGGTGAGAAGGCAGCAGAGGGAAATTCTTTCTTTGCCTACTGCTGGGCGTGTACCAAAAATACACAGAGATTTGTCCTCGCACACACCCATAAACACACATGCTTGTATCTATATAGGCACATACACACGCCTATGCAAACATGCTTACTCACTTTATACTGGTGTGCAGGCTTATACAGTCACTGACACATACACGGTATCAGTCAGGATAGGCAAGGTGAGGCTTCATTCACAAACTCTTGAGAGTCACAAACTCCAAACTCTCAGCAGCTCAAAACACAAAGGCTGCATTCTTGCCCACACTGCACGTCCATGCCAGCCTCTGCTCATCCTAGGCACCCAAGGACCCCGACTGATGGAGAAGCCATCAGCTCAAACTTTGCTGGTCACTGTGCCAGAGGGAAAGAAGATCTCTGAAAGGTCTCACACCAGTGACTAAATTCTTCCACCTACAAGTGACACTTTCTCTTCCGTTCATTGGCCAGAACTGGTCACATGGCCCCACCCAAGGCAGCCAAAGACCCTGAACGGTTTAGCAAATAGTACTGATGACTTCCACAACATAACACAGGTGTGTGCTCACACTCTCACTGCTCTTCCCACGGCTTTCTTATTGTAATTGTTTATATCTCAGACTCCTAACAACTCCCTGTTCCCAGCAATTAGAGTCAAAAGTGCCCTGCCAAGAGCTAGAGGTCATTGTAACCTCCTACCCCTTTTATTTCAGGCCCTGTCTGCTGCCCCTGACTCTCCCTCTCTCACCTGGGCCCCCCATCATCCATCTCCCCTCCACGCCCACTCTTCATTACCGCCCCTACCCCATGTTTCTTCCCTCCTGCCAAGGAGAGAAGAAAGGGACAGCTGCACATTTATTCAGTGCGACTTCACACCACCCCACCGCTTGCTTCCAGTTCCCCGCTCCCTCCCTTTCTTCTTTCCGTGATTGCCTTGAGAGCTTACTAAGAGTGAGCTAGTGGCACACAGAGAGACAGGCTGCCACGGAGCTGGAGAGACAGGGAGGTGAGGCCCAGGGGACCTGGGGGTGAAAGGAGAGCAGGCAGACACAGAGACTCCGACAGGGCCCAGGATGTAGAAAAACAGACATGAACAGACAGAGGCAAAGAAGAGACATAAAATGTAGCAGAGAGAAAAGCAGACACACAGCCAGTGACAGAGGCAAATGGAAAGAGACACAGATTGACAGAGACAAAAACGGAGACAGAAATAGGTGGGGACGGAGACTTGGGCAAGAGAGATGAACGCAGAAAGGAGCAAAGATGAAAATGATTGTTGAGCTCCAGGGTGGAAGCAGGGATGTGTCCAGGGGGAGTGTGCGTGTGTGCACGTGTGGGTTTGTGCGTGTGTGTATTACCATCTAGCTCTGGTTTTTGAGCCACGTTATCTTTCATTGAAAGCAGGCGCTAAGATATCTTTAAAGATAGAGAGAAGACATAGCCTTTAAAGCAAGTGGCCAGGCTTTGAGGCCAGGCAGTAAGCTCAGAGGACTGGCAGGAGTTCCTTGGAGACTTCTAGCACGACTACTCGGTTCAATAGCATTGGTGCTGTCAGTTGGAGGAGCCTTCCGGCACTGAACTGTGAATATGTTCTCGGCTGCCTCCACCCCACCTCTGTCGCCTGCTTGGGCAAGACAACCCTGAAGGGAGGACAGAGCTGGGGTGGGGTGGGGGCATGCAGTCCCTGCTCTGTGCAGGGGGTGGAGGGGGCTCTCAGGCTGAAAAGAGAGGCAGATTCCTGCCTTCAGGGAGCCCTGGATCTGAGTAGAGATATAAACCTCTTTCATTCACCAAATGGTTATGGAACCTGTGCTAGGCTCTGTCCAGGCTCCCGAGAGGCAGCCGAGACAAAAACCACATGCTCCCTGCATAGGTTCTAGTCTGGCAGAGCAGACAGGCTCCAAATAAACTGCAATATAACAAATCGGGTCAAATGCTACAAAGGAAACGAAGGTCCTATGTGCGAGAATGGTGGCAACGGGGGCTCCTTTAAGCGGGGTGCTCAGGAAAGTCTCTCCATGTGGGTGATACTGCAACCAAGATCTTCCTGATGAAGAGGAGTCAACCAAGAGGAAAAAGGGGTGTGGCGTGGGGTGGGAGTGGGGAAACAGGACCCACGTGGAGGAAACAACCCCAGCCAAGGCAGCAAAGCAGCAGCTAAGGAGGGCCAGCGTGACGGGAGCAGTGAGCTGGGGACAGTTGGGAGTGAGACCAGCCAAGTGGGAAGGAGCCTGTGGGCAAGCCCTCCATGGAGTATGGATTTTAATCTAAGGACAATGGGGGAGACACGAGTGGTATTCATCCACTCGTGTACTGGCACCCTACCACGGGTCAGGCACTGTTGTTAGAACCCAGCTAAGGTATTGGGATGACGTGAGAGGATTGTGGAGCAGAGGAGGCCAGCACATCTGATCGTGTCACTCCTTTGCTTAACTCCCTTCTGTGCTCCCACACCCTTAGGGAAAAGTCCAGACTCCTCAGCAGGGCTGTGAAGGCCCTCGCACCCTGTCCCTGTGTTTCTCCCCGTCTCTTCCCCTCCTGCTATTCCTCTGCCTCACACATGACGCTCCCCGCCAGCCCACTGCACACACTGTGCCTCCTGCCTGGTGTGCCCTCCCCCCTGCTCTCGCCCTCCACCTGCCCAAGTCCTAGCCTTCGTTCAAGGTTCAGCTCTAGTCTCCTTCTTCCTGGTGAAGTTTTTGCTGAGCCCAGCCCCCACCCCAATGCAACTGATCACTCCCGCTTCAGGCCTCACAGCACCAGGTACCCAGGAACACTTCACTGCCCTTGTCTGTCTGTCCATCTGTCTCCCAGATGGAGTCCAGGGAGAACGGGCTATGCCTGTCAGAATCCCCAGGTGAATAACGCACCTGTGGTCATGTAGCTGATTAGTGGCAGAGCTCTTAGTCCAAAGGGGTTGCTCCAATTTCCACTCCCAACACCTTCTCAGAATAATTGGAGGTGAACCCTTGTTTGTAGGGAGACAGTGGTGGCCAGAGTCTGGGAGATTCGTCTAAGAAAAATTTCCAGCCTTTTGCCTTGTTGCGTCCATGAAAACAAGATGGAGCATCAGCCCCTCTCCAGGAGCCACTCAAGAAAACTTGGCCAGGGTTCTCGCTCTTGCCACAACTATTCAAACTGGCACAGTCTGATCTGGAAATATGGCCTCAGCATGTGCCGCCAGTGTTTTCCTCGGTCCACAAAGGATATAGGCTTCATTAAGTTGGACTGAGTGATCCTTCTTGAATGGATAACCCAAGACATCTACCCAAGCACAAAAATGATGCCAGCTCTTTGTATACAAAATTTTAAAAACTTAAAAATAAAATTTTTTTTTTTTTGGAGGAAATGAATACGGGTTAGGGTTCAGAAAAAAGGGCAGGGTCATGGTTTGGCTAGCAGTAGGAGGTCAGGGATTCTGAGCCGGGAGAAGGCACTGGCCAGGGGCAGAGGTGTGCTAAGGATTCTGGGTAATGGAGGCAGGGACCTGGGGAGGATATTGGGGAGGGAAGATGCTGCCCACTGGCTGTCAGGTGTGAATGATTTAGAGAAGTGTCAGGGCACGGTTAGCATGAAAGTCTGCCTACTGCCAGGAATGTGAATCTGCCATGGAGAGATTTTTATCCAATATGTCATTGCCTCCTCCAGGAACTTCCTGAGCTGCCAGGACTGAGGCAAAGAGAAAGCCCATCCCCCAGAAGACGACCTCTCCGAGACGCCTACTGTGCTTCGATTTCAAGGAGGACATGGTGTCTGTGCAGCAGCATCCGTGGGTAGGACCTGGGAGTGGGCGGTGGGGGACAGAACTGAAAAGTCCAGGCGAGGTGGGGGGAGGTCAGGAGAAGCGAGGCTGGGGCCAGGGAAGCCTGGGAGAAGGAAATATCACCAAAAATGGTAGAAATTCACAAGGGCCCCGTCCCCACCCCTCAGAGGCAGCAGACCCACAGAGGGCCCCACAGAGGGCCTGCTCCTGTAAGATGGAAGCTGGGAGAGAGGTGATTTGGACGCCAAGGCTAACTGCTCCCATGGCTGTTGGCTCCTCTCTCCCTGAGCACCCCTAGGGGGAAAGGAGGATTTCTGAAGTCCAGTGTGGTTTGGGTCCCCATACACCAGCCCCAGAAGACTATACGACGAAAGCACATCCCTGCACCTCCAGACCATCCTGTCATCATCTACTGAAACTGGACCTGTACTTGGCGCCAGAAAGCAGGCCCCACTCTGCCCTGAGCCTGACAGCCAAGACAGCTGCCTTCAGCCCCTGTAGGACAGCAGGACGAGCCAGTCTGCCGTGGGGCAAAGGCTGGGTCAGAGGGCCCTAATGGAGTGGCCTGGCCTAGAGCGATGTGGCAGCCCAGGGAAGGGGACACAGACTCACTCCGGACCATGAGGCCCACAAAGAAGGATGGGCAGGGATAGAGACAGGGGCCAGGGCAGGGCGCAGCAGGAGAAGTGCAAAGAAAAGGAGACAATTCTAGCTGCTGTAATAGGCAAACCTCCACATCTCAGTGACCTGACCTATAAAAGTTTGCTTCCCTCTCAGTCATAGTCCAATGCAAGCACTGCTGTTGGGGCAGTCTGCTGTGTGGCCAGCAGGGGCCCAGGTTCCCTTCTTCCGCCCCCCTTTAAAATCTCTGACTCCTCCTTGTTCAGCCAGCAGACAGGCATAGACACCCGGAAAGGTGCGCCCAATTCTTTATCTTTCTGCCTGAAAATGGTGTGTACGTTCTCTTGGTGAGAACAAGAATTGTGGCCCCACCTAGATAGAAGGGGGTCCGAAAACTGGGGTCCCCAGCTGGGCAGCTGCTTCCCAGACAAGAACTCCACAACATGGAAAGAGGGTCCTGAGTTTATGGCGCATGGCAGGCCAGTTCTGCCTACATTGCCAGCATTTATTGGACGTCTATTCTGGGCCAGGCCTTTTACAGAATGTGACTTACTCTATTCTTCACAACCCTTGAGAACTAAAGACCGTTTGACCCATTTTGTACAAGGAGAAATGGAAGCTCAGAGAGGTTCAGAGGCTTAGCCCGAGATGGTGAAGCCTGGATTTGAACCCAGGTACTTGCACATCCAGGCCCATGGCATTTCCTTTTCCCAAATCACCAAGCTGTTTCTCTAGAAAATGACAGAGATGGAGACAGACAAAAAGGAGGGAAGTAGGGAGGTGTGACCAAGATTAAAGCAAAAGACAAGGGGTAGAGGACAAGAAAGAGAAAGACACAAATAAAAGGATAAAATCTGAGATCCTCACAGAGGGAGAGCGAGTAGTGAAACCTGAGACCAGAAAGAGCTGGAAGGACATCCCAGGAAGCCCCTGGTCTAGACAGGTAGGTCACGCCTCATGCCCTCGCACCTCCTTCTGCAAAAATGAGCTGTCCACAGAGAAGGCTGAGCCAGACCTCTCCCCTCATCATACCTCTGCTCCAGGCCATCTCAAGGCCACCTCTCTGTGAGCCTTCTTTGCTCAGCCCCACCCCTTTGAGAGAAAAATCTGGCTTTAGCTGACCCCATAGGCCTGATTTCGAATCCTGCCTCTGCAGGTACTAGCACTAGATCTTGAATGGTTGAGGGCTCAGTGAAGAAGTGCTGGATGAAAGTGCTGTATAAACACTGACAAGAAAGGGTACCCAGGTACCTGTTCTGAGGTGCATTTTCCAGAAAAAGCCATAAGATGAGGAGCAGCCTGGTAACTGGGGCTGCAGCAGGAAGCCCCGCTGGCTTAAGGAGAGGATGGAAATAAAGCATTTAAAGGCTGCCCTGTTTCCCAGCTTCTCTGTCAGAAGCGGCTTTCTGACAGGGAGGGTGACTTGGGAAATGAAAAGTGAATGGGTTGCTAAAATATTTTACTTCCCCAGCTGTGTCATCACTGTCCAAGTGGGAGCTTTATAATGAGGGGCCATGTGTCACATGACCCCCTTGCCCCAGCGCATGACAGAAGATGACTGCTCCCCGCTTGCAGGCCCCAGAACAATCCACCGCTGCAGGGCTTGTAAATTGTTATGGCCCAATGAAGAACTCGCCCTTAAATGTCACTTAACCCAGGAATTAAAATGAAGACCGGCAGAGGGACCTGCCATTGGCACAGCCCAAGGTAGGGGCTGACGAGGTGGGGGGGCAGCCTCCTCAGGAAGGGCAGTAGACCCAAGGTCTGGGGTTAATGAAAAGTGCCCCCTATCCCCCCAGGTGATCATTATCTCCAATAATTATCTCTGCTCCTGTGGAGGGGTGGGTAGTGGTGCAGGGACGGACTTGCAAAGCTATCATTAGACTGAACTGGCTAAGAATATAAACCAGGCACCTGTAGGGTTCTCTATCCCACCACTTCCTCTCCTCCCTCTCTCTCTCCCTGTCCTTCTCCCTCTCTCTCTTCCTCCATCCCTCCCTCTCTTCCACTCCTTCCTTCCAATCTTTCACCTCAGCTATTTACATGGTTGACAGATTTTTCTTTGCCTCAGTGGACCCTGAGGGCAGAATTGAGGAGGAATTTTAATGAGTCTCACCCAGGACCGAGGGCCAGGGACACCACACCAGAGGGGTGGGCCAGCTTTGCTTTCTAGCTTCACTTTCTAACTTTGAGGGGCAAGAAGAGTTCAGCTTCCTGCTTTTCCCTGGAGGCCCTTCTCTGGAAGAATGTAGACCCTCCCCGCCTCCTCTCTCTCCCATACCTTTTTTTTTTTTTCATTGCAAAATAAATCCCACGTCCAAAAAGTGCATGAAACAAATGTCCCATTTAACAAATTATTTTAAAGCAAACCCTAGAGTAGCCACCACCTCCGCAAAGGACGAGAACATTGGCAGCACCCAGCAACCCCGTGACAGCGTGCCAACCCACCTCCCCCTTCCCCGAGATCACTTCCTGCTTCTCTCTGTAGTGGTGTGCTCCCTCACTGGTGTCGTTGTGTCTGTTTCTGAACTTGACATAAATAGACTCATATGTTATATATTCTCTTGTGTCTGGCTTCTTTCAGCTGACCTGGTGGTGTTTGTGTGACTCATCCTGGGGATGGTGTAGTCACAGTCCATTCATTCTCATTGTCGTAAAGAGATTGTTGCTGTCGGAGGGCCGCAGCCCCAGCACCTGTCTCCCCAGCCCAGGTCTCACCAGCTGCAGCGTCTTAAAGGCTTTGGGCAACCTGTGCCATGGGGACACGGCTGAACCCCACAGCAGCCTGAGGCCTGGCTGGGCAGGATCCTCTGCAGACAGATCACACAATGAAGAGTTCTGGGGGCGCACTGAACCTAAGCTGTGATACCCTCCTGGGGGTGCTGCGTCTCAACAGGGACCCTAGGGAGACTGGCAACCACAGAGAAAAATTCTAATGGTGGCACCCCAGGCATTGGCACTGGTAGCTGGGGAGAGAACTTTGAAACAGCATTTGTGCCTAATTGTTGCCTGGTAGATGTTTGCCAAGTGAACAAATGACCGCCCTCCAGGGAGCCCTCAAACCAGACTTCTAGGTGCCCAGGTCTTCTTCCCGTCCTCCCAGCTGGCAAGCACACCAGCTCTTGGCACTTGGGTCTCTTCCTGAGACTAGGCAGGCCAGTCGACCCCTCTCACACTCATAATCTTCCTCCTGCCTTCCTTCTGGTTGGATTAACTGCTCTACCCTTATTAACCACCTGCTCCCAGGCCCAGGAAGGAACTACTATATGGATGGCTACCTGTCACCTGCTGTAGGTCTCCCACACGCCTCCTGCCTGGAAGTTCCCCTTAGGTCTAACCTCCATCCTCCCACCCCAACTTTGCCGCTTTGCTGGCTCTGATAAAGTTGGGAGAGAGGTGAAAGTACAGCAAAAACAACACATCAGCTGCATCTGCCCGGCATTTTTCAATGTAAGAAGCCCTTCATCATACACTAATTGAGTGTGGATGGTTATTAGCATCCTATTCCAAGTATTTTACATTTTTAACTCATTTAACCCTCAGAACTACCTCTGCAGTAGATACTATTATTATCCCCACCTTATAGAAAAGGAAGCTGAGAAGTTAAGGAGCTTGTCCAAGGCAGAGTTGCCAGATAAAATACAGAATGAACAGTTCAATTTGAATTGCAGATAAATAAGGAATTTTTCTAAAGTATAAATACGTCCCAAATGTTGCATATGAAATTCAAATGGGCATCCTGTATTTTTGATTTGCTAAATCTGGAAACCCTAGTCCAAGGTCACCGAGCAAGTAATGGTGCCGTCAGGATCCAAACCCCAGCTCGCCCCTGCCAAACCCCAGGCGACACTGCCCTGGGCTCCAACAGGATTTGCACTAAGGCCCTGGCGGCCCACAGGAGAAGCAGATGGATTTGAGACTATTTAGTAAATCAAAGCAGCAGGGTTAGGAAACAGATTCGATATGGAGGCTGAAAGAAGCCCAGTTTCTGGCACTGGTAGATAAGATGTAGAGAGGAGGCCTCTTGCTGGGGATCACTCAGCTCAGCAGAGGCAGAGCCTCCAGAGGCCAAGGCCAGGTCCCCTGGAGGGTGCAGGTGCTCTGGGGGCCAGTGGCAACACCCTCTAATCCCTGTTCTCCACCTAGCCACTAAAGGGGATGGCCAGGCCCTGCCTGGCTCAAAGCCAGTCACCTCAATCCTTCTGGCTGTAACACGGGCCCCCATTTCTAGCCTTAAAACCCATAAACAAAGCACCTCATCAGACTGACTGCCAGGACCTGGACAGAGCCTGCCCTCTGCCCCCTGCCCTCCATCCAGCCCTCCTCCAGGGCTAATGGCCTGATTTAGATTTGGTGTAGCCACAAGTCTTCCCAACTGTAAAAATTGCAAAAATGAATGTGAAGGTATCTGAGGCTGCAAGTGCAGAGATATGTTTTTATTTTGCACCAAATAACGCATTTAATTACTTCTTCGAGGGGAAGCCTGTTTGGCAGGTAGCGAAGTCAATGCTAATAATAGAATTTTGCACCAAGGGCCTCAAATGCAGAGAAAGAGCCATGAAAGGGTCCTGTTTCTCTTCCTGACAACTGGAAAGCTCCTCAAGAGCAGAGGGAATTGTGAAGAAAGTGCTGTGGGTTTTCACTTTTAGCTGGATGTTTTGATCCTTTCCAGCCATCAGAATGGAGGACCCCTGGAGAGACTGGGGTGGGGGTCACTGTCAGGTGGAAAGAGAGTGTGGAGGTGGGGGCGTGCCCCTTTGTCTCCCTCCTTCTGTCCCTTTCTCAAAGGGCAGGGCCAGAAGGAGCCCCCCAAGATAAGCCTGGCTGAGGCAGTTTTTTTGCAGTATAGAACAGCGAATCAAGAGAATCTGCTCTGCCAGTTTGGTCAAGTTATGCCCCATGTTTGCACCTCAGTCCCGCTGTAGGTGTTGGGCCTCATGTTCCTCATCTGTAAAATAGGGCTCATGATCCAGGGTAGGGATGTCACGAGGGTGAAATGAGTCAATTCATATCAATGGTCTTAGAGCGGGCCTGACACATGGAAGAGCTCAATACATTCAGCCATAACAACAACAATTAGAGCAATTATTGTTATTTCTGAACCAGGAGGGCTTAGCTGGGAGACCAAAGAGGAGTGTGTGTGAAGAAACCCAGTGTGAGACCATTGGGAGACTCCAGACAGCAGACCAGGTAATCAAATTCAAATGTAAATTTGAAAAATACTCTGCAGATCAAACATGTGTGGCCCATGGGCTGCACACAGCTCTGGGACTACTTGTTTCAACTTGGCTGAGCTTTCGGGTCTCTCTGCCATTAAAAATCTGTGATTTAGATGCAGCCTCAACCATTCAGATACAGGATTCGAAGGTGCCTTAGAGCCAGCCCATTAAGGTCCAACCAACTCCCTCACCCATCTTACAGATGAGGAAACTGAGGCCCAGTGAGGGGAAATGCCTTGTGCGTTGTATCTGCTCTGGGACTTTAAACCAGGCTGTCACCTGTGCAGAGCACTTTCCCACATATCACCTAGCTGGCTGCTGTGTGTTCTCGGGGAACTCGCTGTACCTCTCCAGACTGTTTTTCCCTGTAAAATGTAGGACATGGACTGGATGCCAAACCTGTGTAGGGGAATGAGCCACAGAGGCCTGGATCTAAATCCTGGTTATGTGACCTGGGCAAGTACTGTCAAGACCCTGAGCCTCAACCGCTGCCCCCCTTACCACCACCGTCGTCATAGCTAAGGCTCTCTAGGGCTGACTGTGTGGAGACCATACTTATCCTAAGTTGCTTTACTTGGACCAACTCATTTGTTCTTAACGACAACTCTGGGAGGTGAGTCCTATAATTATCCCCAATTTATAGATGAGGCAACTGAGGCCCACAGAGGTCAAGTAACTTGCCCAAGGTCATACACCTCTTAGGGTTGTCTCTGGGAAGGATTTAACGTCCATTGTGTACCCCAGTGCCTGCCACATAGTAGGCTGGGCACTCAATAAGTATCAGTGCTCCACCCCCCCCTCCCCATCTAGTCAGCACCTTCTAAGAGTCTGTCATCACAGCCAAAACCCCCAGGAACCAGGAGACCTCTTACAGACCGTATGGCTATAGAATTAATAAAGTGTTGTAACCAAAGATTGGAAAAGAGATTAGGGGACTCAGCTGCTGGAGTAGGACTATTATAAAAGAAAGAAGCCACTCAGCTCTGCAAAGGAGGAACGGGAATGGGGCCCGGGCCTCCTCTTAGATGCTGGGCAAGGGGCATCCCTAACCAGCTCAATGTGTCTGTCGTCAGCCATAAAGACACAGCTTATTGGCGCTATGGTGACAGGAGAACGGAGGAGTAACAAAACAACCTCTCTGGAGGGGGATAAGGAAGAAATTTTATTATCTCAGCAAAGAGGTATGCTGCAGCTGGAATGCCCATCCTGGCAGCAGGAGACAGAGCCTGCCTGACCAGGCCTCAGGGCTGTGACTGACTATCCACCAACCTCTTGTCACAGGTGAGGAGATGAATCACACTCAGCAAAGCTCTTCATCCTTGTCCTTGTGGAGATATGGCTACCTCCCACAGGAATAGCAGAGGCCAGAACAGGCTTCCTGATTTTTGCCGTCCTCCATCCTCACCTATCCAGGTAAAACTGTTCTCACCTTCCTCTGTTTTTCCTGATGCTAGGGTTGACTGCCTGGATTCGAATCCCAGCTCGGCCACTTACTGGTGGTGTGACCTTGAGCAAGTCACTTCAGTGTCATCATCTGTGAAATGGGTATAATAACAGAAACATTTCATGGGATCAGTGTGGTAAATGAGAGCTGTAGTGTGCTTAGCCCAGTGTGTGACACTAAGTAAACCCCCAATAATTTATTATTATTATTAAGACCAGTTTGGCCCTTACTATATCATATTATCATTTGATGATGAGTCTGTCTCCCCAACTAGACCATGAGCTCTGGACTCCTCATATCCACAAAAACCTCATGACATCGTTATTATGATCCTCATTTTAAAGATGGTGATACCGAAACTCAGAGCAATTAAACAACTGCTGCCTTTCCCAAAGTCACACAGTTGGGACCAGATAGGGAGCAGACCTCAAAAGTGGACGCCATGGCCCTTCCGCTCTGCTCCCAGGGCCTTAGCCAGTGCTCTCAGTTCTGCTGCCTCAGCCTGTGGCTCTGTGCTGGCATGTTGGGCAAGAAATAGCTAAAGATATTACTCCAGAGCTCAGCCAGGAAATAGTTAAGGAAAAGTAGTCTCAGCTCCGGAGGGCACAAAAGCCAGAAATAGGTCTGCCGGACTCTGGATATGGGGTGCCGGGAGGCTGAGACAGATCTGAGCTGTGGAGGGGTGCTGCTACCACTCACACATGGTCAGAGCCCTTTTGTCACCAGAAACATACTGCTACTGAGAGGCATGTGCACACACAGATCCAGAGACACAGACACACGAGTGCACACACGCACTTACACATGCCCACTCACTGCCCTACAAGCCCTGTCAGAGGAACCATTGTGTCTGCTTCCTAAGGAGAGAGACTCACTGCTGGGATGGGATGCCTGGGGGGTCCTTGTCACATAGGAGGGATTTGAGTGATCATGGAAAGTGCAACTCGCAGACCAGCACTGTGAGTTAAGGGGGGTGTGGATTCCTAGAGTTTTTCTCAGCAGGAGTTCAGTGCGAAGGGAAGGAGGTCAGAGAATCTTAGGGTTAGCAGATCTGATCCATCCAAACAAGTCTACGATCCTATCCCTACCCCCAACCCTAAAGAGGCTTCAGATTTTAGTGGATTTAGGATCCACTTGGGGAGCTAATTCTAAAATTCAGATTCCTGGACCACCCCATCAGAGATTGTCACCCCATTTGGCAGGTGTGGAAACTGAGGCCCAGAGAGGCTAGGTAATTTGCCCAGGATCACACAATGCAACTGGAATGTGACTCCAGGGCCCAAGCTCTGAACCACCATGCTAGGCCCCCTCTCCCTCCTACAGGCCCAGAGGCAGGCATCTGAAGAGCCCCAGTCTGAGGTGGAGACTACAACCAATCCCTTGGGGGAGCAAGACTGGGAGCAATGGGCAGAGCTAGGCTAAAAGGATCAGGACTGCAGGCCAGAGGCAGGGGTTCCAGGCAGGCCTCTGTTCCCTCTGGGGACTGGAGACTCAGAAGAAATTGAGGCACAGATGCAACTGTGTAGGCTGGGTGGACCAGGCTGCAAGGCAAGTACCTAGTGGTCAAGGACACTGATTCTGCAGTTAGCAGAGGCTGTGTAACCTTAGGCAGGTGACCCCGCCTCTCTGAACCTATAGAAAAACCAGGGTAATAACCATCTCTACCACACAGGACTGGTGTGAGGATTAAGTGAGCTAACACACACATCCCAGCACCACAGAAGGCTGGGGTGGGGGGTGGTTTATCCTCCTACAGACCCAGTCATGGGTGAACCTTCTGGTGGGCGCTGGGTACATAGCCCAGAAGCTGCCTGAGGAGGGGCAGTCCATTCCTCCAGGCCCACCCTGGGCTACCTTGAAGCCAGCATGACTCACCTTCCTCTGCAGGAAGAGAGCAGAAAGGAGGCCGACTGTGACTCCAGATGCAGCAGAACCGGAGCTGCTAATAGAGTTTCCTGCCCTTGCCCCAGACTGCCATCTGTGCAAGCTGAATGGACCTGCCAGTCTCAGAGGGTGGTTAATTTATAACCCACCCTGCTCCCTGTCTATACCAAGCCAGAGGGGCCTCATCCCGTAAACCCTCAGCCTCTCAGCAGGCGAAGGAGAGGGGAACAGAATCAGAAACGAGTTCCAGCTTGAATTCCTTCCCTCCCATGGACAGTTAGCCAAAGGGACATGGAGGTGAGGCCTGCTTCCCTTAACTCCATCTATCAACGCCTTGGTCTCACATCTACACCTTGTTAATCTGCACAATTTTACTGACAGGCAGAACAGAGAGTTAGAAAGAGTAGCGGCTCTGCAGCACGACTGCCTGGGTCCAGCCTCCAGTGCTCACCAGCTCTGCAACTTTGGACAAGTTGCTTACCCTCTCTGTGTCTCTATCTCCTCATCTATAAACTGGAGACAACATTAGAAGCCACCTCCCAGTGCTGTTGTAAGGATTAAATAATATTGCACATAAAGATTTCAAACAATCCCAAGCACATGTTAAATGCTAAATTGTCATCAGATGCTGGTCCATCTGGCATCACTATGGGTAGTGCGGGGGGGTGGGGGGGCCGGATATAAAAAAAATGAGGCAGACGTGCCTCAAGGCTTTCCTGGGGAGTGAGGAGGCATCTGACGTGTAACACATCAGGATCATGGGAGAAGGCCTCACAGTGGACAGGGAGAGGAGCAGAGGGTGTCCCCAGGGAGCAGCAGCAGAAGTCAGGGTATCCTCTGGGGGAGGGGACTGGAAGTCTGGGCTGAGGCCGCCCAGCCTGGCTCCCACCTTCTTCACTTTCTTCCCTGTCTGCTCCACTCTTGAAGGAGAAACACACATGTAGAGAACTCATCATGTTGTTGGAACAGTATGGTCGCTGCTGTAGGGGAAAGCAGGAACCAGAAGGCTCTGTAACCAGAGTAACCCATAAAAGGCCCCGATAAGAAGGCATCTGGTCCTAACTGTACACAGAGGTGAGGCTCCCTCACATGTGGAATCTCCCCACTGAGACTTCCAAATCCCTAAACAAAGTCACTCTTCTGTCCCCTAATTCTGGGGCTCCCTGAGGGCAGGGCTGTCTCTCCCTTAAGACTGGGGCTCCCTGAGGACAGGGCTGTGTCTCCCCTCATACTAGGGCTCTCTAAGGGCAGAATGGTGTCTCAAATTCAGACTGGGGCTCCCTGAGGGCAGGGCTGTGTCAACCCTCAAACTGGAGCTCCCTGAGACCAGAATGGTGTGGCCATTTCAGACTGGAGCTCCCTGACTGCAGGGCTGAGTCTCCCCTCAGGCTAGGGCCCCTGAGGGCATTGATGTGTCGCCCCTCAGACTGGGTCTCCTTGATGCAGGACTGTGTCTCCACTCAGACTGGGGATCCCTGAGGACAGGGCTTGTCTTCTCTCAGAGTGAGGCTCCCTGAGGGCAGAACGGTGTCTCCCCTCAGACTAGGGCCCCTGAGAGCAAGACTGTATCTCCCCTCACACTGGGGACCCTGAGGGCAGGGCTGTGTCTTCCCTCAGACTGGGGCGCCCTGAAGACAGTGAAGTGTGCCCCACAAACTGGGACTCCCTGAGGGCAGAACTGTGTCTCTCCTCAGACAGGGCCCCTGAGGACAAGACTATGTCTCCCTTCAGAGAGGGCTCACTAAGGACAGGACTGAGTCTCCCCTCAGACTGGGGCTGCTCCCTGATGGCAGGGCCCAGTCTCCACCTCAGACTCGGGCCCCTGAAGGCAGGGCTGTGTCTCCCCTCAGACTAGGGCTTCCTGAGGGCGGGGACGTGTCTCCACCTCAGAAGGTGGCTCCCTGAGGGCAGCTTTGTGCCTCTCCTCTGATTGGGGCTCCCCGAGGCAGGGCTGTCTCTCCCAGACTGGGACTGCCCTAGCACAGGGTTGTGTCTCCCCTCAGAATGCAGACCCTGAGGACAGAACGGTGTCTCCCTTCAGACTGGGGCCCCTGAGGGCAGTTCTGTGTCTCCCATCAGACTTGGGCTCCCTGAGGGCTGTGCTGTGTCTCCGCTTCTGACTGGGTGTCCCTGAGGCAGGGCTGTGTCTCCCCTCAGACTAGGGCTTCCTGAGGGCACTTTTGTGCCTCTCCTCCGATGGGGGCTCCCTGAGGGCAGTTCTGTGTCTCCCATCAGACTTGGGCTCCCTAAGGGCAGGGCTGTGTCTCTACTTCTGAGTGGGGCTCCCTGAGGGCACGGCTGTGTCTTCCCTCATCCTGGGGTTCCCGGAGGGTAGGTCTGTGTCTCCCCTCAGACTGGGGCTCCCCGAGGCAGGGCTGTGTCTCCCCTCAGGCCTGGGCTCCCTGAGAGCAGGACTATGTCTTCCCTCAGCCTGGGACCCTTCAGGACAGGACTGAGTCTCCCCTCCGACTGGGGCTCCCTGAGGGCAGGGTTATGTCTCCCTTACAGACTGGGGCTCCCTAGGGCAGAGCAGTGTCTCCCTACAGACTAGGGTTCCCTGAGGGCAGAATGGTGTCTCCACCTCAGACTGGGGCTCCCTTAGCGTAGAGCTTGTCTTCCCTCAGACTGGGGCTCCCTGAGGGCAGGGCTGTGTCTCACCTCAGACCTGGTCTCTCTGAAGGCAGGACTGTGTCTCCCCTCAGACAGGGGCTCCCTGAAGGCAGCGATGTGTGTCCCCACAGACTGAGACTCCTTGAGGGCAGGGCTGTGTCTTCCCTCAGAGTGAGGCACTCTGAGGTCAGAACCGTGTCCCCATCTGACTGGGACCCTGAGGGCAGGACTGAGTCTTCCCTCATCCTGGGGCTCCCTGAGGGCAGAACTGTATCTTCCCTCAGACTGAAGCTCCCCGAAGGTAGGACTGTGTCTCCCCTCAGACTGGGGCTCCCCGAGGCAGGGTTGTCTCTCCCATACTGGGACTGCCCTAGCGCAGGGTTGTGTCTCTCCTCAGAATGCAGCTCCCTGAGGACAGAACGGTGTCTCCCTTCAGACTGGGGTTCTTGAGGGCAGGATTGTGTCTCCCCTCAGACTGGGGCTCCCTTATCGTAGAGCTTTTCTCCCCTCAGACTTGGGCCCCATAAGGGCAGGGCTGTGTCTCCCCCTCAGACTGGGGCTTCCTCAGTGCAGGGCTGTGTCTCCACCTCAGATCTGGCCTACCTGTGGACAGGACTGTGTCTCCCCTCATCCTGGGGCTCCCTGAGGGTAGGTCTCTGTCTCCCCTCCGACTGGGGCTCCCTGAGGCAAGGCTGTGTCTCACCTCAGACCTGGTCTCTCTGAAGGCAGGACTGTGTCTCCCCTCAGACTGGGGCTCCCCGAGGCAGGGCTGTCTCTCCCAGACTGGGAATGCCCTAGCCCAGGGTTGTGTCTCCCCTCAGAATGCAGCTCCCTGAGGACAGAACGGTGTCTCCCTTCAGACTGGGGTTCTTGAGGGCAGGACTGTGTCTCCCCTCAGACTGGGGCCCCTGAGGGCAGTTCTGTGTCTCCCCTCAGACTTGGGCACCCTAAGGGCAGGGCTGTGTCTTCCCTAAGACTGGGTCTCCCTGAGGCAGGGCTGTGTCTCCCCTCAGACTAGGGCTTCCTGAGGGCAGAGCTGTGTCTCCCTACAGACGAGGGTTCCCTGAGGGCAGAATGGTGTCTCCACCTCAGACTGGGGCTCCCTTAGCGTAGAGCTTGTCTTCCCTCAGACTTGGGCTCCATAAGGGCAGGGCTGTGTCTCCCCTCAGACCTGGTCTCTCTGAAGGCAGGACTGTGTCTCCCCTCAGACAGGGGCTCCCTGAAGGCAGCGATGTGTGTCCCCACAGACTGAGACTCCTTGAGGGCAGAATTATTTCTTCCCTCAGACTGGGACCCCTGAGGGCAGGGCTGTGTCTCCCTTACAGACTGGGGCTCCCTGAGGGTAGGTTTCTGTCTCCCTGCCAACTGGGGCTCCCTCAGGGCAGAATGGTGTCTCCACCTAAGACTGGGGCTCCCTTAGCGCAGAGCTTGTCTCCCCTCAAACTGGGGCTCCCTGAGGGCAGGGCTGTGTCTCCCCTTAGAATGGGGCTCTCTGAGGAGGGAATGGTGTCTCACCTCAGACTGAGGCCCCTGAAGACAGGACTGTGTCTCCCCTCATCCTGGGGCTCCCTGAGGGCAGGGCTGTGTCTCCCCTCAGAGTGAGGCGCTCTGAGGTCAGAACGGTGTCCCCATCTGACTGGGACCCTGAAGGAAGGACTGAGTCTCTGCACATCCTGGGGCTCCCTGAGAATAGGTCTCTGTCTCCCCACAGACTAGGCTCCCTGAGGCAAGGCTGTCCTTCCCAGACTGGGACTGCCCTAGCGCAGGGTTGTGTCTCCCCTCAGAATGCAGCTCCCTGAGGACAGAACGGTGTCTCCCCTCATCCTGGGGCCCCTGAGGGCAGTTCTGTGTCTCCCATCAGACTTGGGCACCCTAAGGGCAGGGCTGTGTCTCTACTTCTGACTGGGGCTCCCTGAGGCAGGGCTGTGTCTCCCCTCAGACTGGGGCTCTGTCAGGTCAGGGCTGTGTCTCTACGTCAGACCTGACCTACCTGTGGACAGGACTGTGTCTCCCCTCATACTGAGGCTCCCTGAGGGGAGGGCTGTGTCTCCCCTCAGAGTGAGGCTCTCTGAGGTCAGAACGGTGTCCCCATCTGACTGGGACACTGAGGGCAGGACTGATTCTCCCCTCATCCTGGGGCTCCCTGAGGGCAGAACTGTATCTCCCCTCAGACTGAAGCTCCCCGAAGGTAGGACTCTGTCTCCCCTCCGACTGGGGCTCCCCGAGGCAGGGTTGTCTCTCCCATACTGGGACTGCCCTAGCGCAGGGGTTGTGTCTCTCCTCAGAATGCAGCTCCCTGAGGACAGAACGGTGTCTCCCTTCAGACTGGGGTTCTTGAGGGCAGGATTGTGTCTCCCCTCAGACTGGGGCTCCCTGTCTCCCCTCAGACTGGGGTTCCCTGAGGGCAGAATGGTGTCTCCACCTCAGGCTGGGGCTCCCTTATCGTAGAGCTTTTCTCCCCTCAGACTTGGGCCCCATAAGGGCAGGGCTGTGTCTCCCCCTCAGACTGGGGCTTCCTCAGTGCAGGGCTGTGTCTCCACCTCAGACCTGGCCTACCTGTGGACAGGACTGTGTCTCCCCTCATCCTGGGGCCCCTGAGGGCAGTTCTGTGTCTCCCATCAGACTTGGGCTCCCTAAGGGCAGGGCTGTGTCTCTACTTCTGACTGGGGCTCCCTGAGGCAGGGCTGTGTCTCCCCTCAGACTGGTGCTGCTCCCTGATGTCAGGGCCCAGTCTATAACTCAGACTGGGATTCCCTGAAGGCAGGACTGTGTCTCCCCTCATACTGGGGCTCCCTGAGGGGAGGGCTGTGTCTCCCTTACAGACTGGGGCTCCCTGAGGGCAGAGCTGTGTCTCACCTCAGACCAGAAGGCCGGTGAAGGCGGGACTGTGTCTCCCCTCAGACAGGGGCTCCCTGAAGGCAGCGATGTGTGTCCCCACAGACTGAGACTCCTTGAGGGCAGGACTATGTCTTCCCTCAGACTGGGACCCCTGAGGGCAGGGCTGTGTCTCTCTTACAGTCTGGGGCTCCCTGAGGGTAGGTCTCTGTCTCCCCTCCGACTGGGGCTCCCTCAGGGCTGAATGGTGTCTCCACCTAAGACTGGGGCTCCATTAGCACAGAGCTTGTCTCCCCTCAAACTGGGGCTCCCTGAGGGCAGGGCTGTGTCTCCCCTTAGAATGGGGCTTCCTCAGTGCAGGGCTGTGTCTCCACCTCAGACTGGGGCTTCCTCAGTGCAGGGCTGTGTCTCCACCTCAGACCTGGCCTACCTGTGGACAGGACTGTGTCTCCCCTCATCCTGGGGTTCTCTGAGGGCAGAACTGTATCTTCCCTCAGACTGGGGGTCCCCGAAGGTAGACTCTGTCTCCCCTCCGACTGGGGCTCCCTGAGGCAGGGCTGTGTCTCCCCTCAGAATGCAGCTCCCTGAGGACAGAACGCTGTCTCCCTTCAGACTGGGGTTCTTGAGGGCAGGATTGTGTCTCCCCTCAGACTGGGGCTGCTCCCTGATGGCAGGGTACAGTCTCTAACTCAGACTTGGATTCCCTGAGGGCAGGGCTGTATCTCCCCTCAGCCTGGGTCTCCCTGAAGGCAGGGCTGTGTCTCCCCTCAGACTGGGGCTCCCTGAGGGGAGGGCTGTGTCTTCCCTCAGGCCTGGGCTCCCTGAGAGCAGGACTATGTCTTACCTCAGCCTGGGACCCCTCAGGACAGGACTGTGTCTCCCCTCCGACTGGGGTTCCCTGAGGGCAGGGCTGTGTCTCCCCTCAAACTGGAGCTCCCTGAGATCAGAATGATGTCGCCATTTCAGACTGGAGCTCCCTGACTGCAGGGCTGAGTCTCCCCTTAGGCTAGGGCCCCTGAGAGCATGGATGTGTCACCCCTCAGACCGGGTCTCCCTGTGGTCAGAAAGGTGTCTCCCCTCACACTGGGACCCTGCGGGCAGAACTGTGTCTCCCCACATACTGGGGCTCCCTGTCTCCCCTCAGACTGGGTTTCCCTGAGGGCAGAATGGTGTCTCCACCTCATGCTGGGGCTCCGTTATCGTAGAGCTTTTCTCCCCTCAGACTGGGGCTCCCTGAGGGCAGCGATGTGTGTCCCCACAGACTGAGACTCCCTGAGGGCAGTACTATGTCTTCACTCAGACTGGGACCCTGCTGGCAGAACTGTGTCTCCCCTCATACTGGGGCTCCCTGTCTCCCCTCAGACTGGGGTTCCCTGAGGGTAGAATGGTGTCTCCACCTAAGACTGGGGCTCCCTTAGCGCAGAGCTTGTCTCCCCTCAAACTGGGGTTCCCTGTGGACAGGACTGTGTCTCCCCTCATCCTGGGGCTCCCTGAGGGCAGGGCTGTGTCTCCCCTCAGACTAGGCTCCCTGAGGGTAGGTCTATGTCTCTCCTCCGACTGGGGCTGCCTGAGGCAGGGCTGTGTCTCACCTCAGATCTGGTCTCTCTGAAGGCAGGACTGTGTCTCCCCTCAGACTGGGGCTCCCCAAGGCAGGGCTGTCTCTCCCAGACTGGGAATGCCCTAGCCCAGGGTTGTGTCTCCCCTCAGAATGCAGCTCCCTGAGGACAGAACGGTGTCTCCCTTCAGACTGGGGTTCTTGAGGGCAGGACTGTGTCTCCCCTCAGACTTGGGCACCCTAAGGGCAGGGCTGTGTCTTCCCTAAGACTGGGTCTCCCTGAGGCAGGGCTGTGTCTCCCCTCAGACTAGGGCTTCCTGAGGGCGGGGACGTGTCTCTACCTCAGACTGTGGCTCCTTGAGGGCACTTTTGTGCCTCTCCTCTGATTGGTTCTCCCTGAGGACAGGGCTGTGTCTCCCCTCAGAGTGTGGCGCTCTGAGGTCAGAACGGTGTTCCCATCTGACTGGGACCCTGAGGGCAGGACTGAGTCTCCCCTCATCCTGGGGCTCCCTGAGAATAGGTCTGTGTCTCCCCACAGACTAGGCTCCCTGAGGGTAGGTCTCTGTCTCCCCTCAGACTGGAGCTCCCTGACTGCAGGGCTGAGTCTCCCCTTAGGCTAGGGCCCCTGAGGGCATGGATGTGTCGCCCCTCAGACTGGGTCTCCCTGAGGTCAGAAAGCTGTCTCCCCTCACATTGGGATCCTGCGGGCAGCACTGTGTCTCCCCTCATACTGGGGCTCCCTGTCTCCCCTCAGACTTGGGTTCCCTGAGGGCAGAATGGTGTCTCCACCTCAGACTGGGGCTCCCTTATCATAGAACTTGTCTCCCCTCAGACTGGGGCTTCCTGAGGGCAGCGATGTGTGTCCCCACAGACTGGGACTCCTTGAAGGCAGGACTATGTCTTCCCTCAGACTGGGACCCCTGAGGGCAGGGCTGTGTCTCCCTTACAGACTGGGGCTCCCTGAGAGCAGAGCTGTGTCTCCCTACAGACTAGGGTTCCCTGAGGGCAGAATGGTGTCTCCACCTCAGACTGGGGCTCCCCTAGCCTAGAGCTTTTCTTCCCTCAGACTTGGGCTCCGTAAGGGCAGGGCTGTGTCTCTACTTCTGACTGGGTCTCCCTGAGGCAAGGCTGTGTCTCGCCTCAACCTAGGGCTTCCTGAGGGCAGAACTGTGTCTCACCTCAGATCTGGTCTCCCCAAAGGCAGGACTGTGTCTCCCCTCAGACAGGGGCTCCCTGAGGGCAGAGTGGTGTCACCCCTCAGACTGGGGCTGCTCACTGTTGGCAGGGCCCAGTCTCCACCTCAGACCTGACCTACCTGTGGACAGGAATGTGTCTCTCCTCATACTGGGGCTCCCTGAGGGCAGGGCTGTGTCTCCCCTAAGAGTGAGGTGCTCTGAGTTCAGAACGGTGTCCCCATCTGACTAGGACCCTGAGGGCAAGACTGAGTCTCCCCTCATCCTGGGGCTCCCTGAGGGTAGGTCTGTGTCTCCCCTTGGACTGAGGCTCCCCGAGGGGTGTCTCTCCCAGACTGGGACTTCCCTAGCGTAGGGCTGTGTCTCCCCTCAGGCCTGGGCTCCCTGAGAGCAGGACTATGTCTTCCTTCAGCCTGGGACCCCTCAGGGCAGGACTGTGTCTCCCCTGAGACTGGGGCTCCCTGAGGGCAGAACTGTGTCTTCCCTCAGACTGGGGCTCTCCGAAGGTAGGAGTCTGTCTCCCCTCTGACTGATGCTCCCTGAAGGCAGGGCTTTTCTCCCCTCATCCTGGGGCTCCTTGAGAGCAGGCCTGGGTCTCCCTCCTTTGACTGGGCCTCCCTGAGGGTAGGGCTGTATCTCTGCTCAGACTGGGGCTCCCTGAGGGGAGAGGTGTTTCGCTCCTCAGACCGGCGCTCCCCAAGGCAGAACTGTGTCTCCAGTCAGACTGGGGCTCTCTGAATGCATGACCGTGTCTCCCCTCAGACTGGGACTCCCTGAGGCAGGGATGTGTCTCCCCTTAGACTGGGGCTCTTTGTGATCAGGTGAGCAGGCCTGTGTTTCCTTCCTGCATTTCACCACACTACTCTCCTGGAACAATACTCTGGTTTCATGGGTGCTCTAGGGAGGCAATGATGGATGTTCCATTTACAGTGGCCCCCTTTATATGTTGAATATAGTCCAAGACCTCCGGTGGATGCCTGAAACTGTGGATAGTATCAAACCATATACAGATTCTCCTTTATGATGGGGTTACATCCCAATAAATCCATCATTTAGTTGAAAATGCATTTAGTACACCTAACCTACTGAACATTACAGCTTAACCTAGCCTACCTCATACGTGCTCAGAACACAATAGCCACAAAATGCTGGCAACACAGTACAAAGGAACGAATCAGTTGTTGGCTCTCGTGATTGCATGTCTGACAGGGAGCTGCGGCTGGCTGTCCAGCATCTTGAGAGAGTATCACACCGCATATTGCTAGCCTGGAGAAGATCAAAGTTCAGAATTGGAAGTATGGTTTCTACTGAATGCATATTGCTTTTGCACAATTGTGAAGTTGTAAAATCACTAGTCAAACCATCATAAGTCAGGGATAGTTTGTATATACTAAGTTTTTCCTATACATATACATGTATGATAAATTTTAATTTATAAGTTAGACAAAGTAAGAGATTAACAATAATTAATAATAAAATAGAACAATTATAACAATATACTGTTATAAAAGTTATGTGAATGTCTCTCTCTGTCTCTCTATCTGTTTCTCTCTCTCTCTCTCTCTGTATCTCTCTGTCTGTCTCTCTGTCTCTCTGTCTCTCTCTCTCTCTCTCTCTCTCTCTATCTATCTATCTCTGTCTCTTTGTCTCTCTCTCTCATAACCTAGACAGCTACTAAGTGACTAACAGGCAAGTAGCATATACCGTGAGGATAAGCTGGACAAAAGGATAATTCACATCCCAGGCGGGATGCAGCAGGATGGCGTGAGATTTCATCATGCTACTCAGAGTAACACACAATTTAAAACTTATGAATTTTTTACTTCTGGAATGTTCCACTTAATATTTTCATATCATGGTTGACCACAGGTAACTGACACCGCAGAAAGTAAAATCACAGGTAAGGGGGGACTACTGTACTCAAAAATGCCTTTCGAACTCAGAAATGCCTTTCATCCTTCTGGGTAGATGGGCACCAAGATAGAGAATGAAAGGTCCAGGCAGAGTTTACCAACAGGGTTATTTGCAAAGATGTGTGCAGAGTTGAAGAAAAGAAACAAGGGATGGTGCCCAAACCCAGGGCTGGCAACACCGGGGCACTGTTAGCACCCTAAGTCTAAAGGGCTTGGGGAGGAAGCTGTCACGAGAACCAGAGACAAAGCTGTGCTGTAGGACAGGGGCAGAGATGGCATCAGGAGTACTGAGGAAGCAGCCACTGTGTCCTGGAAGACCTACCTCAACTCACTCCCCTCCCTCCTTTGTCTCCCAGTGGTGCTTCCCATTGGGCAATGCCAGCCACGGGCGGTCACTGGGAGCCCAGGGGATCAGCCTCCACAGAGGTCAGCCTCCCCGGGGCAGAAGAGGGTGGAGAGGGGATTTGGAGGCACAGACGGAAGACATTCAGCACCCTGACATATGGCAAAGGCTGATTAACTATTATTACTCAGCCCTCCGTATCCACGGGTTCCGCATCTTTGGATTCAATTAACCACAGATGGAAAATACCCCCCACCCAAAGTTCCCAAAAGTTGGTCCCTAAACAATACAGTATAATAACTACTTACATAGCATTTACATTGTATTAGGTATTATAAGTAATCTAGAGATGATTTAAAGTAGACAGGAGGATGTGTGTAGGTTGTATGCAAATACTATGTCATTGTATGTGAGGGACTTGAGCATCTGTGGATTTTGGGGGGGTCCTGGAACCAATGCCCTCTGGATACCAAGGGACGATTATACCATTATTCCTGTTCAAGTGACTTGTGTGAATCACCCTGTGACGTCTGACCTTGCTGTTTTAATATCGTGTGCTCACGTTGGGTCCCCTTGTTACTTCAGCCAGCCCCTCAGGCCTAGGGGCTGGCCAGCTCCTCAGCAGCCCCAACCATACGGCCTGTACAGGAACGCAGTACACTCTGGAGGGAGGAAGGACTGCAGGCAGGAAAGACAGCACATTTCCATGTTTAGCCATGGGCTGCAGCATGTTTGACAAGCCATCAAAATGGCCTTGCGATAGCAAGCTTCATTAAAATGGAAGCGTGCTGTTCTAGTATGCAGATGGGGCCACTTTATTATTTTTTAATTTGTTTACAGAAAGCCCATGTTTGGTGTACGCCACTTTGCAAATAGTAACAAATGAGCGTGTTTGCTGCCTCCAAAGCTGTGACGTCCCCGGATGAACAGGCTGAAACGGTGTTTGAACACTGCGCTTGGTTGCTCTTAATAGAATATGAGACGCTCCTCAAAATGTGTGGGAGGCTGAAGGGAGGAGGACCCAAAATGTGTGGGGTGGGGTGTGTGTGTGTGTGTGAGTGTGTATATGTGCATGCATGTGCACATGCCTTTGAGCAACTCATGCCGTTGGACTCACTTTCTCAGTCTACATAGTAAGTGACATGGGCTGGATGGTCTCCACAACCTTTGCAGCTTTCCTATACCATGGCTTTGTGATTTCTCTACCACTCTAGAAGCCACAAACCTCCCTGAACCACCAGCTTCCCAATTCCCAAGGGAAGCCCTGTTCACTAAAATGAAATAAACACCTATAATTACCAAATGCATTTGGAAAATGGGTCAAATTGAATGAAGAATACTTAATGGAATGTAACTATTCAAGTGGCAGTTCAAATACTTATACTGTAGTCCCAAAGCAGCAACAGTCACAAGTCCATCAGGATGCTCAAATCTGTTTCACTCATTATTAGCTGTGCAATGTTGAAGAAGTTACTTAACCTGTCTGTGCCTCAGTTTCCTTATCTGTAAAGTGGGGGTAATAATACATTCATGCGGCTGTTGGGGAGATTGGATGAATTGATTCTTGCAAACCCTTCAGAATGGTGTGGCACCAGCAAGTGCTCAGTAATTATAGTTATTATAATAGTAGTTACTGTCAGTATAATTATGCATGGTAATAGTACTTCTATTAAACAGAAAGAACTGCGGACAATCTGTTACATAAACGTGCCCATTCAGCAGAATCTGTCCTTTCCTGACCATGCCCAGGGAAGTGTCCTCACCCCCAAGTCACTATCACATCACTGGGGCTTATGCCCCTCCCAGCACTCCTCACAACCTAAACTCCTCTTTATGTATCTCTCTGCTATTGCCAGCCTCTCTCCACCTCATTGTGGGCTCCATAAAGGCACAGACCTTGTTGGTCTATTCATGGCTGGCTCCCCATCCCCCAGAATGGCATCTGGCTTGTTCTCCATAAATTCTTACCCAAGGAGTGAACGTCTACATCCAAAAAGCTGGACATGAGGATGAACTCTGGAAGCCATTGGTCAAGGTCGGGCCCCACGTGGACACCGCAGACACGTATTACATCCAACCTCTAAAGTCTTAGCTCACAAGACTGCCCATTAAATGGATTTGTGTTTTGACTTTAGGATAAAGCAAGGTCAGACAAGAACACAAAAAAGGAACAAATCATCCTATTCCTTGGGATGAAGTCCCAGGCTCAGCACCCTCAGGCTGTCTCCTGGGCCACCCGTTTAGGGGTCTAGGATGAGGGGACTTCTTGTCCTGGAAATGGGCTCCTGGGGAGCAAGGGCTGCCAGATGAGGATGATGCAGACTTTTGGGTGCCCAGGGCTTTACCAAGTTCACTTGGAGCCTTTATCCCACCTGATATCTCCTTGTGAGAAGGGAAGCCCACACTCCCTCCAGTTATCACGACCCCCATTTATAGATGCAGAAGCCAGGGGTGGAGGCAGGACAGACCTGCAGCCTTCTCACAGCCTAGGCTGGCACTTTGCAATAATGCCTTGAGATCTCCACAGAAAGGAATACTAATTACCCTGCTGACTAAAGTAAGGAAAGGGCTTTGTGCATTTCAAATCAATTTTCCACTACAAAGGGAATGAAACTAAAAGCAATGGGCTACTCATGCCTCCCCTACTTTGTCTCACCAGGACTCCCACCTTTCACCTTGTTCCCTTCCAATCCTCCAGCCCCTCTCTGGGAAAGGGATCTTCCCTTAATCTCCAGGGGGTGGAACCCAATGTGTACGTTCTCTTCTGTCTCTGCCCCTATCCTTTGTGGGGCTTTAAGGAACCAGAAAAGAACCTGATGTTGTACCTGGAAAATAAATAAATAAATAAATAAATAAATAAATAAATAAATAAATAAATAAGCAATGGGCTACTCTCAGTTAACCAGAATATTCTGTTAGCCAGGAACACACACACACATCCTCCCATCAACACCCTAGCTGGAAGTGTATATCTTAAACATCATTGTGTTGGGTGCTCCTCAGGATTTCAGATATCATATGTTTCTAATTGATCACTCTAGCAAAGATTCATCACTCAGCATGATAAAAACAAAGATACCACCTTTCCTGAGAAACATTTAAAGGCATTCTGTGATTACAGTAATAATATCCAACACTTAACAGCTACGCACTTACTATGCTCCAACTTTTCAGGTCACAACCAGTGATTTATTGTTTCCCCACTTTATAGATGAGGAAACTGAGGCATAGAGAGGTTAAGGAACATGCTCAAGATCACACAGCTGGTAAGTGGCTGAGCCAGGATTCACATCCAAGTAGTCAGACTTCTGAGCTCACGTTCTTCACCATTACATCCTGCTGTCTCTCCAAGGGGGAAAAATTTTAGTGAATTTTAAATAAGTAAAAAGATAAAGCAATATTGGCAGGAATTCATTTTACTGACAAGGTTTTAAGTCACAAAGATACTGGTTAGTAGTGAAAAGTCATGATTATCCCATTGGGTGTAAAACTTTCCTTGTAATAACGTTATCAGTGAGTGAGTCTGCCGCAGACAGCATCTCTTTGGCTGGTGGACGTGGCAGAAAGTATGTTTGGGTCACAGTTATAAACACTTCTGCATCCCAAAATGGCACACTCATCTCACAATATCCCCGTTTTATATACAAAAAACCTGCAGCCCAGAGAGATTAGGTGATTTGCCAGAGGTCACACAGCAAGTCAGCAGGAGAACCTAACCTACTTAGTTCAATGAACATTTATATCACATCTGCCACATGATTGCATTATGTTCGTTGCACTAGAAGCCAGAGAGGAAGCTGGAGGCCAGGTCGTGGTGGGCCAACTTGTTAGCCAGCAAAGGGCTGGTACCAACTCCTTCCATCACCCCAGCCACAGCCCAAGTCTATTTTCTGCCTAAGTGCAGCGGCTTCTGTGGGGTGGTCACTTAAGTGTTTTAGTTTTTGGTTCTCCTCGGAAGAGGAAAAAGGAAAGGCCAGGTGCCTACTGATCCTTTTATTTGGGGACCAATGAATTCTTTTCACCTTTCAGAAACTTCCAAATAACCTCTCGCTTCCAGTAATTCTAGGAGAATGAAAACTGACTCCCGCTTGCTTCTCTTACCACTGCTTCTCCCACCATTCAACCTTGTTGCTTAGGGAGCTGCCAGAAACAGCTTCTTGGCGCACCTGCGGCCTCCTCCTTCACCTCCTCCGCCTCACAGTCCTGGGGGATATTGATAATCCCCATCAGGATGTCACAGGACTGGGTGGCTAGAAGGCCACTGTCCTGCAGGGAGACATGAAGACAGAAGTCTCCAGTGAGGTTGCCGGAAAGTGGGGAGAGCAGAGCAATGGGGTCCAGGAGACCCTCTGAGGGTCTGCATTGGAGGCTTTCGGATGAGGCGACAGACAGTGCCTTATTATAGCTAATTTCCTACCCCTTGCAGAACCGCAAATCCATAGGGTTTTCACAGCGTATTTGTGTATCTGGCGCTCTCAGCTCACCTCCCCTGGGGGACCATAAGAGACGCCGAGGAAAGAAACAACATGGTCCTCCACAATTTCAAAGTGAGTTCCAGAGTTAATAATAAATTAAGAGCTGGGGGCAGGTGGAGGAGGACTAGATGTGAAGGCCCACTCTGCCAGTGAAGGCCGGGCCCTCCAGGAACATCTAGGGATCAGGAGAAATAACAGGAGCACTAGGGTCTGAGACTCTGAGGTAGCTTTCCCAAGTCACACGCCCATTGGACCCTGTATATTTGTGGTACTAAAGCCAGAGAGTCCCCATCCCCCAGGATGGCTGGGTGGGAGAGGGGAGAATTGAAGAGCATCTTTTCTCACTTCTCTCTTTCTCCCTCCCGGAGGAGGGTGGGGGCACAGGAGCAGGCCCCAGTCCCCCCTTGGAGCACCCGGTGACCCCACACTCTCAGAGAAAGGACAGGACAGCTGTTTCACAAAGAACTGGAAAATTCCTCTTCTTGGTTGACTAAACTCACTCACCTCGAAGGATGTTTGTAAACCAGAAGCCTCACCATTTGGAAATCCAGCAGCCCCAAATGCCTGTGTAAGTTTGTTATTCATTGTTTTTTGTCCTAGGAAGACTATGTCCCAGACTGGGAGCTCTGATCAGGGCTCTGCCATCAGACTAGAAGCTCAATTACTGTCGGAGCTAAAATCGTGAGGGGACTTAGAAGCAGCGGTGTGAGAACACTGTGTAGGGTTAGCCCCAAGATGACGGCCTGGGGCAGGTGCAAGTAGACTGCCCTCAAATACCAGAATTCACTCTTTCCATGTGCTGCCTCCAAGAAGAAGAGCTAGAATTAAGGGGAAATGATACAGGGGACTGGACTTTGGTTCTAGAAAAGGATAAACGTTCTAAAAGAGTAGATCAGCGAGAGGTAGTGAGCCTCTCACTGTGTGGTGGAGTTTCTGAGGAAGGGCCCCGAATACCATGTGACAGCTGGCCAGGTGGCTCTTAAGATGCTGTGCAGGGGCTGCCGGATGGCTCAGTCAGTTAGAGCAAGAGCTCTTAACAACAAGGTTGCTGGTTTGATTCCCGCATGGGATGGTGGGCTGCACCCTCTGCAACTAAGATTGAAAACGGTGACTGGACTTGGAGCTGAGCTGCGCCCTCCACAACTAGATTGAAGGACAACGACTTGGAGCTGTTGGGCCCTGGAGACACACCCTGTTCCCCAACATTCCTCAATAAAAAATAAATAAATAAGATCCTGTGCAAACCCAAGATTCAGTGAGTGACGGTGGAGGTTCCAGTCTCCTCCAGCCCCACACCTAGGGCTGTTTCTCCTGATAACCACAGGAAGAGGCCAGAGGCAAATGGACAAGAGGACACAGGGACCTAGCCACAGCCAGGGAGGCCACTAAACAAATTAGCCAGGCAAACAGCTACAACAGAGAAGGATGAACACGACAGTGGCTGCTGCGGGCCTGGAAGACCGCCCCACTGTCTGCAGCTGAACGGACAAATAAATAGGAAAATAAATCTTCCTTGCTGATCAGGGCAGTGTTCTGTCCTCACTATCACAGGGACTGAGGCTTCGGCTTCTCAGTTCACTGCAGGGGACCCACTCATTCTTCACAAGAAAACGTGGGGAGGTGAGGGGCGGGGAGTGCCTTGCCCACAGTCCCACAGGTAATGAGGGAGGGAGTGGGGCAAAACCCTGGGCTCCCAATTTGTGAGCCAGTCCCCTTTCTCCCACCCTTGCCTACCTCCACAGCACCATCTGCTCCTGCAGCAGCTGGGATTCCTTTTGAAAAATATGTTCAGCTCAGGCAAGTCCCAAAGCGGACAGGGATGATATATATGTTCTTTGCTGACCCAGGAAGAGCAGGCAGAATGAGCTCCTGACCTTTCTGGGGTACCAGGAATGTGTTATCCTCTGGTCTGTGTTTCCTCCCCAGGCCATGTTCTCTCCCAAGCAACGGGGAAGTGGAGAAGCAGGGGCATTTGTCATCCCTCACCCTCCTGTGCCTTTTGCTTCCTTCCAGGAGCCCCTCACACCTTGTTCCTCCAGCCGCCTGATGCCTCTACTGTAAGGCAGTGAAGATTCGAAGTGTTGTGCCCCTCACCTCACCCCTAGGATAATTTGCATTTTAAGCCAGCCTCTGCTGGAGTGGGAGCCTCAATCTAGAGTCCATGGCCTTGACATGAAGGACTTTCAGGATGAGGGGAAGAGATGTGTATGCGTGCGCGCGTGTGTGTGTGTGTGTGTGTGTGTGTGTGTGTGTGTGTGTGTGTGTGTGTTGGGGTGGGGTGTCAGAGATGCCTTCCCAGGGTTCCCCAGCTACTCCCTGATGGGAAGGGAATGCTGGGCTGGATGTGGGCACTACCCAGGAGTGGAGGCAGAGATCAAGGAACCTGGGCACACCGCAGGAGGTTGGTGCAGCCTCTCTGCCAGGCACCAATGGCAAGACTGTCCCCAGTCAGGTACGTCCCGCAGGGACCAGTTATCTCTCCCTGTTTGTTGGTAAATCCTGGAGAACAGGAATGAGGATGTTCACCCCCAAAAACAGACACCCCCATTTCACAGATTGGGTCTCCTCTTGGTGTTCATTAACCATACACTATCTGAATGCCAGAGACTGGATGCAGCGACCTCTGGGAGCTCCTGCTGGAGGTTTCCTGCTCCCCAGAAGCTGGAATTGCAGAACAGAGTCTCTGTGGGGGACTCCTATGGATACCAGGGATACCAGCCAATACCAACCAACCTGAGTTTCAGAGCAGGGCCCTTGTCTCCTGCCCCCTCCTTCCACCCCTCCTCCCCGACCCAGGGCAATTTCCCCAGAAGTGCGCTCACGCTGTGCCCTCTGCACGCCTCGGTACCAATTGACTGGATTTCAATCAGAAATCCATCTCCCTCAAGGACCGCTTTAGATAAAAGCAAAAGTAACCTGCAATCTAGATGCTGATGCCAAGCCATAATGGGGGAGCTGGAGAGAAGCTGCTTGCCCAAATCCAGCCCCAAGCCCACAGCAGGGGTGAAACAAGGCCTCAGCTGCAACAGACTCAGCTTCTTGGGACCTAGGGAAGCGAGTAGCCTGGTCTGCCTCCATCTCTGCCACCGGCCGGGACAGGCAAAATCGCCAGCCAGGCCAAAGAGTTAATGGGCTGCTAGCAATTGACCAGGGTCCGCGAGCCAGCTCCGCGCCCTGGACGCGCCCGCCCTCCGGCTGGTTCCCAGGGCGCGCGCGACCAGGGCTCCTATAGGCCAGCTAAAGGGGGCCGAGGTGTCCTTAAGAGCAGGAGGAGCCGCGTGCTCAGCACTTCTCCCCCCAACCCCCAATCTCCTCTCCAGCTGCCGTTCTGTTAATCGTTCTCTCCCGGCCTATATTGCGGTCAGGAAAGGGTCACTCAGAGAGAGGGTGGCTCCTCCAGTCCCCTCCAGCTCCAAGACCCCGCACCTGGCGGGCGGGAGCGGGGCTGCAGGGACAGGAGGGACCCCGCGGTGCGCTGGAGGCCGTGGTGCGCGGCGCGGGCAGCCTCCCTAGTAAATAATGCACGCCTCCCAGTCCTGGCTGCAGCAGGTAGTGTATCAAAATAATATCGCGCCGCGAATTGCAGTGTAATCGCCGTAATTTAGGGCCCCGTGGGTGAGCCCGTTTCGGAAGGGCTGCGCGCCCGAACCCGCAAGGTGACTGGAGCGTCTGCGCCGGCTTTGACCTCTGGATTTCCTCCAAGCTAAGTGAGGCCATAAAAAATTCAGAAGCCCAGGCTGTCTCCTAGCAAATGGGGTGTGGGCAGAGAGATTGTATTATGTATCTAGACCCAGCGAGACGGATGCCAGGCCGGGAGTAAAGCGATGTCGCTGGACGCGCACCGCCGGGCACGTTGGGTGTCCACGCGCTGAGCCCATCCTCTCCCAGGTGGCCGAGAATGGCCCGGCCGGTGTGTCAGGGGCGCCCTGCCAGGAGTGAGGCTATGTTTTCAATAGGACTTGGGCCACCCCTGCCGCGAGCCGGAGGATCTGCCTCTCCCGTGGCAGACTGTTCCCAACCATCTTCCAGACGCTTGCAGGACCCGGCTGAGCCGAGGTCGCTCCTCCCCCTGCGCTAGGAAGTCGCCGGGGCATTAATATTCCTGCCCAGGTCCTCCTGAAGGGCATGCTGCCCGCCTCCCCTCCCCCAAGCCCTCCAGGGAAAGTCATTCTGGGGTGGAGAGATGATAACAGGAAATGTATTTGCAGGTTCCCTTCTAACTTCTTGATGGGAGCCAGCTGGAAGCGCATGAGCTGTGCTGTCGTTCTGGGGCTCTGCTCCCGGTGACCTAGAAGGTGATAATCATGAGCTTCTCTCAGAAAAGACAAAGAAATGAAAAAACTTATCGGGCCCTGCAGCCCTTGTCACATTGCATTAGCAGAGAGCCTAGTGTCTGTGGCCATGCCTGGGTGCCAGAGGGGGCGTTTTGTGTATCCTCAGAAGCCCCCCCACCCCGTGCCTAATTGTCAGGACACAGGAATTCCCATTTTTTCCTCACCCCTCTCCAAATCATTTTCATCTCTCAATGAAGAGATGCAACATACACCAGGCTTTTCTGGACTGACAATCTGCTGATACTCCCCAATCCCATTCCACCGTGTGGTGGTTTCTCTTTAGCCAGGCAGTGAGCTTGAGATCCAAAAGGGCCCTTAGAAACCAGCCGTTTTGGTTAAACAAGCCATGGTGCGTTCTTACCGCAGCTGGCAATAATGAGGGAGATTTATATGTGTGTGGAAAGATGTCCAGGATATATTGTTCAACAGGAAAAGCAAGTTGCAGAATAGCATGTAGAGGACAATCTCATTTGTGTTACATTTTAAATAAAGGCTAGATATACGCACATGCTTGTATATGCATAGAAAATGTCTGGGAAGATAACAAAAAAAAACACAGACTTTTAACAGTGGTTGTCCCATGGGATAAGGAGAAGCAAGGGACTTTAACTTCTCACACTTACATTTTTGTACTGTTAAATGTTTTTCAATAATTGTATTACTTTCATAATTTAAACAGAAATCTTTTCCAAAATGAAAAAAAGCATCGTCCAGTCCAACCCCTTCATTTGAACCTGGGCCCAGAGAGGGAAAGGGACTTTTGTAGGTAGCACAGTGCTCACAGCCTGGCCCCAGTCCCCATCCTACACTGTCCCCACACCAGGCTCCTTCCCAGGCACACAGCCCTGCCAGCCGGGCTCAACAGGCCCACAAGGAAATCATGGACCCCCTTCCCAGAGCAGGAAGGGCTCCTGACAGGAGTGTGACCTGATATGAGAGAGAAGTCAGATGAAGGCGGGGGGAACCAAGAGTTGGAGACAAATTGGGACACCTGGCTGGGCAGCCTGTACTTGCCCCTGGCCCTGCTCTCATCCAGCTCCCACAGGCCCAGTCTTCTCTGGGTCCAGCCTTAGTAGGGGTGGGGACTGAAGGATCACGCCTAGGATGACCAATCTTGATTTGTCCAGCACTGAGAGGGTTCCAAGGATGCAGGCCTTTCAGGGCTAAAATTAGGACAGTTTTAGGCAAACGAGAACATGATCACCCTTGTTGTGCCAGCCACCCACTGAGAGTCTGGCAAGGACACCCTTTGGCAACTCAAGGGAGAAGATTCTAGAAGCTTGTCTCAGGGCAAGGACTGTCAGGCCCTGCTCTGGCCTTTCTGAGAAGGATGAAGCAGCAAGAGTTAATTTATGTTTTGTCAGGTGTGATTTCCTTTCAGTCCAAGAACACACACACACACACACACACACACACACACACACACACACACTCCTTACCTTCCTTAGTCTATCTAGAGGCACTCCAGCCAGGACCCAGCTATACCACCCAGAGCCCCCCATGTCTCTTTGAGCAACATAATCCTCAAGAAATTCTAGAGCCTTTAATTACACATGGGGTGCATCACAATTTCTCATCTCTCCCTCCCCACCTCAGGAGACAAAAAGGAAATTTCACACTCTAGTGAGCCTAGCTCATCTTTTCTTCTTTCATGCCAGCCTGGGGTTAAAAATCAGGGACAGGCGACACATACCTCTTCTGGGTCCTGATTCCTTTGCTGACTTTGACATTCAAAGCATGCCTCTTAAAGATCATAATCTGATTTTGCCATGCCCGCCTTCCCAGCCGATTAATGGCCCCTGGCTTCCGCACTGCAGCACCCAGTGCTCTGCAGAATGCCACCTCCCACCCACCCCCACCTGCCTCGGGCCCCACCTGCCTCTGGGTGCAACTGGTCACCCAGAGAAGAAAAGGCTAAAGTTAAGCCAGGGGGAGGGGAAAGGGAGGAGGTGGTCAGAAAAGAAATGGGAGATCCAAGTTCAAGTTTTGGTTCTGTCACTAGCTGGCTGTGTAACTTTGGACACATTGCTTCCCCTCTCTGGTCTTCAGTTTTCTCATCCACAAAATGAAGGGGTTGACCTTGTGGTCTCTAAGGTCCTTTTAGACCTAATAAATCCGACTTCCTTGAGTTAAATCTGGCTTCTCCTTCTAGCTGGATGAACTTGGGGAAGTTACTTAACCTTTCTGTGCCTCACTGTCTTCCTCCACCTCATTGGATTGTACTAAGGATTTAGCAAGTTAATATTTTGTAAAGTGCTTAAAACGGTGCCAAGCACATGCTAAAGCAATTATGACAGAGATATTGGTGGCCCTGCCATATGCCCTCAGCACTCACTAATCCCATGTGTGGCTCTTGGACTTCCTCCAGCTCCAAGCACCAGACAGTTTTGATTTCCACAGGCTGGAAGAGCAAGGAAGCTGAATCTGCTTCAGGAATAGACACCTCACTCCTTCAGAGTCACAGTGGCAGCTCCTTTGCTCCAGGCATGGAAAAGGGGCGCAGGGCCAGGGCCGTCTGGGAAACCTCCTCTCTGGCAGCCACCGAGAGGCCACCCAAGAAGGACTCCTTTTCCAATCACAGACACCCACAGAGCCCTTGGAGGGTGCAGTCCTGGGAAGAGTAATCAGGCTCTTGGTACCGTAGCCCCAGTTTCAGTGAAAACATGTGAGGCCTGTGGGGAAAAGTGGCCTCCAAAGGTGCTGGGAATGGACCCAGCTGCTGCCTGCCCTGAGGGTGCATGGTGCTTTCAGGCCCCTGGCAAAGCCCGTCCCCCAGCACCCCCTCCCCACCCCACCCAAAGTATGAGCTGACTGACAGCAAGAGCCATGGGCTTTGTGCCTGAGGCGGGAGGGGCCCAGCCTCACCGTCATCCCCCCTCAGAAGACCTCATTTCAGACTCGGGCTCTTTACAGTTCCTGAGGTTTTAAGTGAGGCTTTATACTTATCAATGGCTTTTATGTGCACATGGTCCAAACTCACAAAAGCCCTCCTTCCTTCTTTGCACCTCATTTTCCCTCCCTGAACATAACAGCTGCTGTTGCTGATCTACTGTGAATCCTTCTAGAGATATTCTCCAGACAGACGAGCACACAAATGGAGGCATTACAGCACACCATTCTTTTTCTCTCCAGAACAACGTATCATGGAGATTTTTCCATATGAGTACACAAAGAACGTCCTCGTTCCTTTTTATAGCTGTCTAGTATTCCACTGCATTTATGTCCCAGAATTGATTTAACCAATCCCCAATGGATGGATATCTGAGTTATTTGCAACCTTTTGCTAATACAAACCTGTACATATGTTATTTTTCATACAACAGGTAGAGATGGAATTGTGGGAACAATGGATGTGTGCATTTGTCATTTGAAAGATGCTGCCAAACTGACGTCCAAAGATAGTGAATCGTTTACGCTCTGACCAGTCATGTGCCCTGCTGAGAGCCACCTGGGCCAGCCACATACATACCTTGCTGACTTGGATCTCACAGCAGCTCTGGGAGAGTGGCGCATTATTATCCTTGTTTGATGAGAACATTGAGAGATTCAATTTTGTCCAAGATGACCTAATAAACCTTTTATCGAGCATTTAATTACATGCCAAGCTCTGTGCTAAGTGCTTTACATTCATTATCTTATTTAACCCTCCCAGTAATACTATGAGGCGGTTACTCTTACCACCATCATTCATTTCACTGATGA
The DNA here is from genome assembly GCF_036562045.2 of Rhinolophus sinicus. Classification (NCBI taxonomy): domain Eukaryota; kingdom Metazoa; phylum Chordata; class Mammalia; order Chiroptera; family Rhinolophidae; genus Rhinolophus; species Rhinolophus sinicus. The sequence goes on from NC_133755.1 coordinate 87,613,190, forward strand.
ACCAAGTATTGGAGCTCAGAAAGGTTAAGTTTTCCCAGTATCACACAGCTGGTAAGTGGCAGGGCCAGATTTGAAATTTCTCAGTGTGACTCCAGAGACTGGGCTGTAGTTGCTCCCAGGAAGCTCTCACTGACTCCCAGTTTCCTGTCCTACCATGTGCTCCCAACTCCTCCAGGCACTGTGGGGGTATACAAGCCGAGGCATAAGCCAAGGCATTAGACAGATAGTTGAGGAGCCAGAGACTGAGAGAAGGTCAGAGCTGGAAAAACTCCCACAGAAATGCTTTTCAAAAAGGGGTCTCTGCCCCAGGCAGGGATGGAGGAGTTGAAAATGTGAGGGGGTGGTTCTGGTTGCTGCGATGCCTGGGGGCACTACTGGGGTGCTACACTGTCCCATCCTGCATGGGAGGATCTCACAAAGAACGCATCCCCAGAAAATGCCCTAATGCCCCTATTGAGAAACTCTGGGACCTTTCGTTCAGTAGATGAGGAAACAAAGGGAAGACCCACTTGGGGCAGAGACGAGAGGTGGCTGGGTCCACTTAGAGGCAAAGCCAGGACTAGAAAGTGCTCTGCTGACCTCCAGGCCAGGACTCAGTGCCCTGAACACGGCACAGCCTGCCTCCTGCACACACCTAAACAAAGAGATCCAGACCAAACAGCTCATTTGGGGAGGGGGGGGCCTTTTATAAAGCAACTGCTGCAAACACATAATCACTGAAGTTCCACAGCAACCCTACCATTTTACAGTCCCCAGCAGAAGAGGGGTGCTGGGAGTTGGCTAGCAGGGGCCAAGTAAGTGGAGGCAGATGTGATGTGAAGCCTGAAACCCAAGCAGGGCTTTAGGTCAACTACAATGTGGGCCCCAGTGAGCTGATGACAGGTTCTTGAGGCAGGACACGACTTGATCAAATGTGTGTTTTAGGGCACTAACTGATGGCAATGCTTTGCACGTGTTGTTCCCCTGCCTGGAATGCCTTCCCCAGTCTTGTATACCCAGAGAACTATGTGAGACATTCTGTGATCCCTGGGAGGTTTAACCAGGTGCATCTACACCCCTTTGTTAGATGGGGAACCCCTGAAGACAGTGACAGGGTCTTATCTTTACATCCCCAGGCCCTGGTCCAGTGTCAGGTATACCATGAGAGCTCCATAAATGAATGAATGAGTGAATGAGTGAATGAATGAATGAATGAATGAATGAATGAATGAAGTGATGAAGGCCTGATTTGAGATAGTGGCAATAGGAAGAAAAAGGAAATGTGAAACCAAGTTGAAGGAAAATGGACAGGGTCTCTTGACTGGTTAGATATAATAATAACAGCTTACGCTTGTGTAGCACTTACTCTATACCAGACCCCATAAGGGAGGTACTCTTATCATCCCCACTTGACAGATGAGGAAACTAAGGCTCAGAGAGATTACACAGCCAGTAAATGTCACGCAGTAAGGTCACACAGCTAGTAAGTGGTAGAGCCGAGCTTTGAATCTAGACATTCTGGCCCAGGGTCCATGTTCTGAAGCTATTGTCTGTTTTAAACAACTTACAAGGGCTGAAACAGGTGAGTAAAGTCAAAACCATCCATCCTGGGAAACTGGGATAACGATACTCAGAGACACAGGTCTTCTGACCTCTAATCTGTTGCATTATCCCTGCCTTTTCCCCTCTCTCCCATTTGTCACCTCCTTGAACAGTCTTATAGGGCTCAAGCTTCATTCCCTACAAAATGCAAAGCCTGAGGCGGGCCCGGTGGCTCAGGCAGTTAGAGCTCCGTGCTCCTAACTCCGCAGGCTGCCAGTTCGATTCCCACATGAGCTAGTGGGCTCTCAACCACAAGGTTGCCGGTTCAACTCCTGGAGTCCCACAAGGGATGGTGGGCTCCGCCCCCCTGCAACTAAGATCAAACACGGCACCTTGAGCTGAGCTGCCTCCCGGATGGCTCAGTTGGTTGGAGTGCATCCTCTCAACCACAAGATTGCCAGTTCGATTCCTCGAGTCCCGCAAGGGATGGTGGACTGCGCCCTCTGCAACTAGAAATGGCAACTGGACCTGGAGCTGAGCTGCGCCCTCCACAACTAAGACCAAAAGGACAACAACTTGAAGTTGAATGGCACCTTCCACAAGAAAGATTGAAAGGACAACAACTTGACTTGGAAAAAAGGCCTGGAAGTACACACTGTTCCCCAATAAAGTCCTGTTCCCCTTCCCCAATAAAATCTTTAAAAAAAAAAAATCCAAAGCCTGGACAGAAGGGGCAGAGTCCTCTCCATTTTTTTTGTTGTTGTTGTTTAATTGGGGAATATTGGGGAACAGTGTGTTTTTCCAGGACCCATCAGCTCCATGTCAAGTCGTTGTTTTCAATCTAGTTGTGGGGGGCGCAGCTCAGCTCCAAATCAAGTTGTTGTTTTCAATGGAAGGCGCAGCTCAGCTCCAAGTCAAGTTGTTGTTTTTGTTTTTGTTTTTTTCAATCTAGTTGTGGAAGTCCCAGCTCACTGGCCATTGTGGGACAAAAACTGGCAACCTTGGTGTTATGAGCACCACGCTCCAACCACTGAGCCAACCGGCTGCCCACCATGGCTCAGCTCCAAGCTCAAGCTGTTGCTTCTCACTGATTCATGTGGGAATCGAACCAGCGACCTTGGTGTTATGAGCACCACGTTCTAACCACCGAACAACTGGCCGCGCATGTCCTCTCTCTTTTTGAGACCCAATGTGCAGACATGGGAGCTAGGAAGCATGTGAGAGTGTTGGCAGGAGTCAGAGCCCCACCCCGGCAGCTTTTGGCCTGCCCCAGTGGGCTCTGGGCGGACAGCCAGTCTGCCTGTGGTGCCGTCTCTCTACTGCGCCTCCTCCCTCACCCAAGCCACACTCCACACACTCAGGTTCCTTTGTGGTGGGTGTTTTGATTAATTTTATTCTAATTAATTCAGTAATCTCAAGCTGTTTGCAAAATCTGCACTGAGCGCTGCTCTATGATGGATCTGTAGAAAGGGGCTGCAGACAAACACACGATTCATTTCTCCGTTGGCGCTATATATATCTTATGACTGGCAAAGGATGGGGTGGGCAAAGGAGCAGGGACGCTGCCTGTCTTCTGGCTTTCAATGTTATTTCCCAAATGCCCTCGGCTTGCCCAGGCCACGCTTGCTGACTGTGGCTGGAGGACAGACACCCTGAAGGCTTTCTTGCAGGCAGGTGGCCAGGCTTGGTGGCAGGGATGTGAGTCCCACTTCTGCCTCTTCTTTTCTGTGGAGCTTTGGTTAGTTTGCTTAACCTCACCAACTGCAGCGCCCTCACCTAGAAAATGGAGACGCACTGCCTGCCCTGGCTACCTCATGGGCACTCGGAACCAGCTAGAGTATGGGGACAGTCTTGGGAATCTGTACAGAAACTTAAAGTACTGCTGACATCATTATTGGAGAGGCAGTACAGTGTGATGGTTAAGATTCAAGCTAGATTTCCTGCTTCAACCTTTAACTAGCTGGGTGCCTTGGAGAGGTTACTTCAAATCTCTGAACCTCAGTTTCCACATCTGTAAAATGACGGTGAGAATAGCATTCACCTCATAGGGTTCTTGTGAGAATTAAATATGAGTTTTTAGAATAGTGTTTGGCAGGGAATCAAGCACTAAACAAAATAACTATTATTATGGTTATCTTAGTCCATCTTTGTCTCTTTAAAATATTCCCAAGGCAACACAAATGCCCAGTTTTGCAGGAAGCCTTTCCTGATTAACCATAATGAAATTTGCACCTCTGTCCCAAAGCACCCGTCCTTCCCTCATTTCTCTGAATGTGTTGAAGTCTTCATCCATAATCTCTGTGTCCCCCTGCGAGGCCCATTTTTCTTCTTGCAAAATTAAACACCCTGGATTACAGGTCCCATCTTACCCTAAGTCTCTAACTCCCACCATGGTGGGATTAAAAGGACGCAGTCCATGGCCCATCCAAAGGGACTTAATGGCAGCAAAATGATTAGAAGGAAACTCATCCTGAAGCTGTGTTTGCTAAGTCTATACCATGATTTTACTTAAAATCTAAATAAATATGAGGAAGTTGTTTTTTAACTGAGACAATGTCAATTGTCTATATGAATGATGATTTTTCTTTGATAAGGAGGGACATTCGGAGACACATATGGAAACGGTAGAAGAAGATCCTTCCCAATACACCTTTGGAATCCATACCAGTGTGATGAAGAGGAAAACCAAACCCCCCAATCAACCAGAAAGGTAATGGAAAGGGGAGGGAGATGATGCTTTAAAAGGGTCGTCAGGGAAGGCTTCTCTGAGAAAGTTGTGTGAGCTGAGCCCTAAGAAGTGAGAGGAAGCCCATGGTGAAACCATCTGGGCAATGAGCACTCCAGATTGTGGGCACGGCCGTGCAAAGGTCTGGAGATGGGAATAAACTTGGGGTGTTGGAAGACTCAGAGCAGACTGGTGGAAAGGGACAGCAGGATAAGTCAGAGTGGAGAGGCCATGAGGTCCACACCAAAGAGCCTCATAGGCCACAGTAAGGAGCTGGATTTCATTCTAAATGTGCCGGCAACCCTTAGAGGGCTTAAAGCAAGAGAGTGACCCAACCTCGTTTATGTTTTTAAAGGTCACTTTACCTGCCTTTCTAGAATTCATCCATCCATCCTTCAATCCATTCCTAACAAAATTTACTGCACACCTACTGTGTGCCAGCCATGCCAGACACTGGAGGTTCAGAGTTGAGTACAGCATTATTCTCCCCTCATGGAGCTCAAGCACTAATGAGAAAAGAAACAGAGATGTTTTAAAGGCAGGGTGGCAAGTGCCATAGTACAGTTGTGTACAGAGTCTGACTGTGGATGAAAGTCCTGGGGCCTGGGATTGGGAGAAGGAAAAGCTATTGGCTAGAGCAGTAGTTCTTCCAATTGAGTACCCTCAGAATCCCCTGGAGGGCTTGTTCAAAACAAATTGCTACTGTAAATACCCTACCCTGTTGCCCAGATTCTGATTCATTAAATCTGGGGTATTTGCGTTTCTAGATGGTTTCCAGGTGGCGCTGGTGCTGATGCTGCTGGTCCAGGGGCTGCACTTTGAGAACCACTGGGTAGGAGGCTCTCAGCTTCTACAGACCCAAAAGAACTAGTTCCAGGAATCGGTTTCAGCGCTTGGAGCCCTTCTTCCTTCGACGTTTATCTTCCACCCAGGCTTGAGATGGGGGAGCCATGTGAGGACAGTGATTTCCCCACTATCTCCCTCCATCAGCTGCCCCTTGGATTCCACTCACAACCCCCTCTCTTCCCTTCTTCCTCCTTGGGAAGCACATCTTCAAACTCTGTCCTGCAACTGAAGGAGCAATTTCACTCTCAGTCGCCTTCATTGATCCCTGTCAGGAGGCAGAAGACCTCAGTTACCACAGCTCCCATCCAGCTAACTGAGCACTCTCATCTCCCTCCTTCTCAAAACTGCCCTGGGCTGAGGGATTCCAAGTCCCTCAGTCTTCATCTGCATGTCACAGGCTTTATTCATTTCACACGCTAGTGATCAGCCATCCCCTTCCTTCCTCTCTTCCTGCTCCCTGCCTTTCTCTGTGCCCTGAATGTCCCTTTTTCTCCCAGTCATATTTACCCAACCCCCAACCCCCTTCACCCCCTTGCCCACATGCTTTGTGCTAAATTTGGTGAGCTTTCCCATAAAAACCTAAATCACCAGGATTCCTGGGAACCTTGGTCCTTAGTCCCTCAAAGACACAAGGTTTTCCAACATGGAGCAGAGCTTGAATTTCAAAATTTATAAAAATTCTCCAATTTGGGGTTTTCCCAAGTATCCTTCAAGAGCAGAATTCTCCAAGGATTTTCAATGAGCAGCTGATTCCACTCCCCTATACTCCACCAGATTGTAAACTCACCAAGGATGAGGAGCTTGGCTATTCAACTCTGACATAATATGCTCAGCAGAGCACCCAGAACTTAGTAAATACTCAGGAAATGGCCCCCTATTGTTACTATGAGCATGATTGCATTGCTGCTGTTATTGTTATCTCCTCTCCCTGTGTCTTGCCCAATGCTTGGCATGTAGGGTCTCAACCAAGTCTTCCAGGTAAACACATACCAGGATGCAGAGTTGTCACTCTCATCTTGACAGTCTCCTCTCCTACTGCCGCGTTTGCCTGTAACAGCTTCTCCCTCATTTGCCTTTCCCCCCCCTTTCTTAACCACTGCTGTGTTCCAAGCTGGAGCATTTGAACGATTTTTGTGCAATAACTCCCCATCCCCAATGCCCAGATTTTGGAGGCCTGGGAGATTAGTGTCAGGAGATTTGGTGGGTAATGGGTTCTGAGCAATAAAAAACGGCCCCTTTACAGAGATACAATTATGCAGGTTATACTCGCCTGGCTTCAGACACAGCCACAGACCTCAGGGAAACTGGCATCAGCAGCGGTGGTGCATGGGGCCACATTATATAGAATATTCTCCACTTGCTGTAAAGCTGTTGACAAATATATAAGAAAGGAGATGATTTTCTTTTCCTTCCTTTTTTTTTTCCTTTAGCCAAATACTGAAGGCCCTTGTGAGTCACAAAAGTTTTGAGATATTACTCAGAAATATAGGAGGAAAACTCCATATTTCCCCGTGTCAAAGGTTTGGTTTTCTTATTTATTTACTAGCGTGCCACTGGGTAAATTGAACCCTGAACAACATTAAAAGGAAATAAACATATCTCTCAGCTGCTCGTGGACCTGAGGCGCTCGCTTGCCAGGGAGCTGGATTATCAACACGCCTCCCTAGCCAGGGATAAAGTTGCAGCCTGGAGGTGGGGTGGGGGTCCAGGGGCCTGCAAAGTAGGAGCTCCCCTCCCCGGGTGTGTCTGAGCTCTCTCCCCATCTGCCAGCCTCCAAGACCCATGACAAACGCTTGAACTTGGTGTCCACAGCAGCTCTGGGCAGGCAGAATAACCCTCTTTGTATCCTCACCTTTCCAGCCCTTGTACTTCTCACAACCCACTGCACACACACACACATGTGCATGCACACACAAGCACGCGCACACACACACACACACACACACACACACACACCAGCAATAGCAAACAGACCAGAACTACAGGAGCAATTTCATCTCAGAGTCATATCTGCATGGCTGACATCAGAGGGGGAGATGCCTGAGAGCATTCTTATGGCCTGTTTACAGTCATAGAGAATCAATACTTACTTTTGGAAGAGAAAAAAAATACATGCACACACGTATATATCTGTGGTGGCTAGATGGATCTCTCTCACCCTGAAAACCATGACAGATGAGTTTTGTTTGGCCTCTATGCATTTTAAAGGTGCATTAAAACTCACTAAATTAGAGTCTGGGTCAGTGGCGGCACCCACCCAGCCCTGACCTGGCCGCCTCCGCTCTCCCTCAGTAGGGGGGCAGCCAACCAGAGCCTCATTCAGAATTCAATCTCGCCAAAGTGGTGTGACGGCTTCTCTTTGCTCAGTTTCCATGATGAGAAAAGCTGGGCCCTCTCCCCCTAGGGGTAGGCCTGGACTAGGTGGGTTTAGAGGGGTGAAGACAGATGTTCCACTGCCCTGGGGTCTTCAGAGGCCCCAACCCTACCACCGTTGTGACTCAGAGCTGCTTGGGATGATGGCAAGCAGTCCCTCCACACAGGCTCCAGGAATACTAAACTCATTCTGACTCTCACTCTCCTGCTCAAGAACCTACAGTGGCTCCCAATTACCCACAGCAACTAAGTTTCCTCTCAATCCCAAGCAATCGTCCAGGGCTGCCTGGAGTTTTGGTGGCCCCACGTGGCTCAACACGAAGGGTGTAGTGACTGATTAGTCGTGTCCCCCATGGATGAAGCGGGGAGATTGGAGACACCCATGTTAATGACCTGTCTTCCTTGGATTTCAGAATTAAGTCCAAATATGTCAGCTGCTCTTTCAAACCCCTCCACTGTGTGGCCCCTCTCCAGCATTATTGCCCACTCCTGTCCAACAAGGCCACCCCCCTCACATCATACCTGCCACGTGCTACCTTGGAATCCCCTCTGTGCCTTTACTCAAGCTGGTACACTTGCCCTCCTGCCATCTCTCCATCCTTTATGTCTGAGTTTACTTCCTACTGCTTTGTGAGGGCCAGCTTAATTCCTCCTTTCCCATTACATTTTCTTGACTGCTTCAGTCCACACCAGCTCCCAAGGCACTCGGGCATTATCAGGCATTGAAACACTTGAGTGTTAGATGTGTTTCCTATTTCCAAGAGCTCATCTCCCCAATTCAATTAGAACCACCCCCCTATCGCCTCCAAATAAGAATCACATCTTCATTTTTTAACATCCCCCACAGCACTTCACCCAATTCTTGCTAGGACTCAGCCTGTCCACAATCAGCCTGCTATTGCCAGGCCTTCCACAGGTTAAACCAGGTGCTTTGAAATTTCTGGGGTCTTAGAAACCAAACCTGTGGGGCCAAAGGTGGAGTCAGATGGGCCTGCCCTGGACCAGGAGTCCCCAAGACCCAAGTTGCATCCCTGGCTCACTGTACAACCTGTGACCTGGGCACTCTGTGGGGGGAGCCCTTAGGCCTCCACTGCCTGTGGGGGAGATGCCTCTGAGGCCTGGAAGTCAGTCATAGACAAGCACAGGGAGGTCTGGACGCTCAAGGCCCAGGAGCTCCCTAAGGAGCGGGATCAGTGGAGATGGGCTGAGAAGACAGGCCCAGTTGGAGGGTGAAGAAGGATTGAAAGCAAAGGTGACAGAAGTCGGAGGGCTCTGGCCTGTTGGTCGCAGTCCCTCCCAGTCAAATGCACACAGATCCTTCCTGACCCCCATAGGACCATGACCCCCTCCTTTCTCATCATACATGTAGCCCACAGCTGCTTTGCCTGTCTCCCCGCCAGGGCCACCACAAATGGTGATTACAAAAATTACAAGAAAATATCTGTGGCCCAATGAAGTGCAGAAAGCGGGACACAGAGCAGTACACGCAGGAAGAGCACTGTAGTGTCAGAAACGTTGAGAAGTCATATCCAGTAGAGGCTAAGAGGACAGGCTCTGGAGCCCGGCCGCCTGCGTTAAATCCCAGCTCAGTCCCTTCTAACCTGTGTGACCGTGGCAAGTCACTTGACCTTTCTGTGCTCAGTTTCCTCATCTGTAAAATAGAGATGACTACAATGGGCACGCCTCTTGAGTGAGTTAACCTTCAGAATGAACTTAGCACAGTGCTTCCTATTTCTATAGGAAGCCGCTGGGATGTAAGCTCAGAAGGGGGCAGATTTTGTCTCTTTTAGTCCCTGCTGTATCCCTGCACCTGGAATAACACCCAGCACATAGGAGGCATCTGAATGAGTGAATGCAGGAGGGGGGACATAAACAGAGGATGCCGAAAATATATATACACACTTCAAGAAAGGAAAACTGTATTAAAATTGTAATACTCAATATATACCAATAACAAAAGATGAATACAAGTCACATTTGACTTCTGCAATTACAAGAGGTGCTCAAAGTGGTTACCATCAGTGTCCAGACACTTCTGATTACGGTGAGCTACTGCTTGTGCAATGTTGACAAAGTGTCCACTTGTATACATTATTTTGGCACCCCCGGTAGATCCATCAGAGGCTGCCACACACCTGCTCTTGTAGCGAGGCACACACACACCCTGTGACTGTCTATAAAGTCTGTCTTTCCACAAACACTAAGCACTCGCTACATGCCAGAAAATGTGTTACGGGGTGGCCGGGACACAACACAGGGATGAAGGAGGCCAGGGCCCTATGGCACAAGCTGCTAGTTGTCTGTAGTCCAATTTCCTTTTCTTTCCTAGTCCTCGAACTTTTGGCTGGTCACATGGCCAAGCAGAATAAAGACTCCATTTCCTAGCCTCCCTTGCAGCTGGACTTAGCCATGTGACCAAATTCTGACCAATAATGTGTAAAGGGGAATGTTACAGGATAGCTTCTGGAGCTCTCCTTCACAGATAACTAGCATTCAGTCTTACCCCAGTTGACTGGAAAATGGATGCAATGGCTGGAACTGGAGCAGCCAGTTGGTCAGGAAAGCCCCCCATCACAGAGCAACAAGCTAACAGAGCCGTGTGGAGCAGAGCCACCACATTAACCCTGGACTCCAGACTTTCAAGAGAGAAAGAAATGTAACTTCTAAGAGGTATAAGCCAGTGTTGGGGGTTTGCTATCACCTGCCGCCCATCTCAGTTCTAACTGGTACTGACCCCATCCCTAGAAGCTCACAGCCAGCTGGGGAGGCACACAGGAAGCAGACCAACGCTGTCGAGTGTGGTGGTTATGGACAAGCACAGAGTACAATGGGGAAACGCACAGAGGAGGGGGAAGCACAAACCAACGGGGTAGGGGTGCGAGGGGGGAAGGGATCTGAGAAGACTTCCTGGAGGGAGTGACACCTACACCTACATGAATCCCAAATAATGGGAGGAGTTTTCAAGATGGTGAGAACAGGGGAAGAGGAGTGAATGTGCTATAACTGAGACATACAAGCTCTGACAATTAAGTTCGTGAACTTGTTTTCAATAATGTTGCTAACCTTATTTGATATCAGAGGGATTATTCATTATGAATTTGTACTGACTGGACAAACAGTTAACCGAGTTTACTATTTGGAAGTGCTGAAAAGGCTGCATGAAAAAGTTAGACGAAAACGACCTGAACTTTTCGCTAACAATTCATGACTCTTGCATCACGAACGACAATGCACCAGCTCACACGGCACTGTCTGTGAGGGAGTTTTTAGCCAGTAAACAAATAACTGTATTGGAAAACCTCCCTACTCACCTGATCTGGCCCCTAATGACTTCTTTCTTTACCCGAAGATAAAGGAAATATTGAAAGGAAGACATTTTGATGACATTCAGGACATCAAGGGTAATACGACGACAGCTCTGATGGCCATTCTAGAAAAAGAGTTCCAAAATTGCTTTGAAGGGTGGACTAGGCACTGGCATCAGTGCATAGCTTCCCAAGGGGAGTACTTCGAAGGTGACCGTAGTGATATTCAGCAATGAGGTATGTAGCACCTTTCTAGGATGAGTTCTAGCACCTTTTCTAGGACGAACTTAACTGTCAGACCTCACATGTTGAAAGTTTGGGGATCTCTGAAGAGACAGAGAGAAATTTTGTCCTGAGGGACCAAGAGCAGTTTTCCAGAATGAGTGGAGCCAGACTCTGACGAGAAGGACTTTCACAGGCCAGGGCTGCGAGGATGGGCAAAGAGGACAGGACCGAACAGCAGGGTCTGAGCAGTGTGCCTGGAGTGGGGCAGGAATAACAGAAGATGAGTTACGGCTGTTTTAAACCCTGTGTGGAGGGAGACTTGGAAACTGGGTACCAGGTGCCTAGTGTTACATATGTAACACATATAAACTCGATTAACCTCACATCAACCCTCTGAGGCGCCTTCTCTTATAATCTCCCTTTGCAGATGCAGAAACCAGGCACGAGGAAGTTAAAACACTTGCTCTGAGCTGCACAGTAGTGAATAGTGGGCTGGGATTGGAGGCAGTGGGACTCCTCAGCCTGTGTGCCCCCCAGAGATCCTGTGCACTCTCACAGGGCTTGGGCCTCATGTAGGGTACGCTCAGCCTTCCCCCCCACCCCTCCACACACACACACACACACACACACACACACACACACACACACACACACCTGGCACCCCCTGTGGGTGCTGGGATGACTTACAGCAATACCAGGAAATTTTTATCTTGGTCCTGAAGGACAAGGGAAGAGAAGGGCTCCCAGAAGGCCCAGGGGAGTCCAGGGCAGCCAGAGAAAGGCACATCTGTAAAGGGGGCACAAGATTTATGCAGACATGGTCTTCCATTTTAGGGGTGAGTTTCCCATCAGGAAACATCACATTTCTGATCTTGAATCTACGAGAGGGAGATAATCATCATCTGTATGTTAGTGCCTTTCTTACATTGTCTCTTTTGTACTCTCACTTCTATAAGGTTGACACTCTCACCCTCATTTTAGAGATGAGATGAAGCACAGAGGTGGTAAGTAACTTGCCTGAGATTGCCCAGCTCATAAATGATGGAGCCCGGAACTGGCCCAGGTCTGTGTAACCCCCAAGCCCACACTCACAGTTGTCTTGCTTTTATAAGATCTCTGCCAGAGATCTTTATATCAATGACAATTCTGTTCAGACACTGCTTCCTCCTGCCTCACCGCCCTCCCCTCCTCCTTCCCCTCCCATCCTGCTCCCACAATCTGTAGTCAACATATGCCTCGAAAAGGCAACAAAGCCACAGATATCCTCAGAGGTTTTTCAAAACGTAGTATTATTATGCAAGAGCTGCGAAAATCATTGCTAGAAACACCCTTTGCCTTACTCAGTCCTGGCACGTTTGGAAAAGCCATCCTAAGACATGAATCTGACCACCTTCGGCACCAAAGACTTTGGACGGTTCCCCTCCATCCCCTGCCTCTGGGGCCTCTTTAATGCCACTGTGCTCGAGAAGAACCTCTTGTGAGATGGAGATATGTGTTTCCCTCGCTTTGGCCATGGCCATGCCACATTGCACAGCTGCCGGGGTGCGAGGGTGCGGGGGTGGGGGGGGCGGCATTCGCACAGCATGCCCTGTGTGTCTCGGTCCCTGGAAGTACAGCAGACTCCCCACTTCCTCACCGACTGGCCTCAGTCCGTCAGTGCCCTGCCCCGCTGTCCTTCCGGGGCTTTGCACTGGCTCCAGGCCTGCCCACTCCAGGCTTTGTGTCATCTTAAGCCCAAACTTGAGTCTGACTGATGGCTGGATGCTTGCTGGGCAGCCTGCTTGTCTGGAGTTCTTCCCGGGAGAAGCCCCAAGTACAGCCCAGTAAATCAATAAACAAATTAATAAGCAAATACTGCTGTCTGCTGAGCCAAACTGGGACTCCCGGGCAAACAGATTTCAAATCAACACCAGAGGGCCACAAGGCATGCTGGGAACCAAAGCACCTTTCTGGGTGGAATTTTCAAAGCCTCTGTTTCTCCCAGACTAGAAACAAGGCTGGGGATAGGGCCAACAGAGAACCGCAGGGGGACGAGCCTGTTGTAGAGGAAAAGGCCTTTCCATCCTGAGTGTCATCTGTCATCCTCACTTACTCCAGTCCCCTGTGTTGTGCTGAGAGCAGGGCTTGGGGTACAGCCAGAAGGAGCTGCGTGTGGGTACAACGGATGACGATGCAGGTGACAAAGGAGCCCTGAATCACGAGAGTCACCAATTAAGGGAGTTGGCCCCTCATTGCTGACTTGCAGTTATTCACAGCAGCAGCATAGCTGCTTCTGTTCACGTCTCAGTGGGGCCTGCGCAGGGGAGAGGAGGGCCTGGAAGGAGAGGTAGGCCAGGCGGATGCAGGTGCCTCTGGCAGGGGGCTGACCCCTACTTGCACATTCTCTCACCCCATTTGAGAGAGAACGGGCAAGTAGGGCGCCTGAACCTGGGGAAGACCATAACTCCAGCTCTGGGCAGCCACCACCAAGACCTCCAGGCAGGGAGACCTTGGCAGAAGTCTTGTGCCAGGCCCCTCCCCACCCGGCAAGCAGAGGCCCACCCTGCAATGCCGAATGGCCAGGGTCAGGATTCAAACAGACAGGCCTGGATGGCTGAAAATAGACTCAAGCGGACCTCAGGAGACTCTTCAGCCAGGAGGCCTGAGGAGCCCTTTTCTGAAAGGGCCTCCTGAATGCCCGTGTTTTTCTTTTGTGCTCACAAATGCCACCCAATCGCTATGAGGCCGCTGAGGCTGAATAATAAGGCAGAGAGAGTGTCTGCCTGGGGCGCTGGCCTCTGGGCTGTCTGCCAGGGCTGTCAGGCTGCCCAGACTTCAATACCAACAGAGTTAAAGGACAAGAAAACAGCTCCCGTAAAGCTGGGGGGGAAGTGACCTGTCTTGTGAGGTGACAGAGTTCGGTCTGCCCAGGGCCTGCTGGCGCAAGGCTGTCTCGAGGCCCAGGCCCACGCAGGTGGCTCTCTCCTGGGTGGGCACTAGTGGTGTCTACAGTCGGAGAAACCGGCCTTTTAAGGGCTGCCCTGTCTGGCTGCCCACGGCTCGTGCTGCTCATGAGCCTGGATGCACCATTTCTTTTGTGGCCATTTGGGAGGGGCCTCATTAAGCTGCTACAGGTCTCAGCAAACACTCCTCAGAAGGTAGGGAAAATGTCAGCCCCAAACACCCCGGACACTTGTAGAATTCCGATCATGAAAGGCACGTGCTAAAAAACCTCTGATGACCTGCCGTTGGCCCACAGAACAATGTGAAAACTCATGAACATTCTAAGATTTGGGGATAGGCCCAAGTCTGCTTCCTGAAGCCAAGGGAGGCTGCATAGCTGTGGGTCAGAGCACAAACCCTGGGGCAAATCTTATCCCTACTGTGTGGCCTTGGGTGAGTCGCTTCTACTCTCTGTCGGTTTCCTCATCTGAAATGAAAGGAGAAATAGTACCAATGTTCAGCATTGTTGTGGTATTAAATGAGTTAGCGCATATTAAGTGCCTAGAGCAGTTCCCAGCATGTAGTAAGAGCTATATACTGTATTTTGCTGTGTATAATGCATACTTTTTTGCCCGAATTTGTGAGGGAAAAATAAGAATGCACATTATACATGGGTAGTGCTAATTCCGTATCTATATAAATGTTTGTAATTCTTTTATTTATGCTTATGAGTTAAAAGTGTAACTCTAGAAATCAATAACAATATCCATATGCAAAATAATATCCTGGAATATGGTAATCAGTTTTGTTGAACTTAAGACGAACTTGCAATAACGAAGAGTTCTTGGCCACTTATGATGCTTAAATATCGTAAATTTGTTACTGGTACATAAAATTTCTTGTACCTTGTATCTGTTCTTGTGTTTTGTAATTATTTGTCACATACAATTTCTTGTATCATAATATGTTAAAAAATAAATGCTAAAATTATTTTATAATACAGAAAACAAATACATAAATATAAAAAAATAAAAATTTGAATTAAAAAATTAAAATTAAAGATTTTTTCCCCTGAAAGTTTGGGCCAAAAACGTGGGTGTGCATTATACACGGCAAAATGCAGTAAGTGTGACTCATTATTACTGAGAGAACAAGGTGGCTGGGCCTGCTTGGGGAGGGGAGGAGGTGCCTGGGGCAGCCACCTCAGCAGTGTGGGGACAGGGAGGGAAAGCAGAGAAGAGGATACAGGGAGAGAAGTCGCTCTGAAACAATAGGCTGCTCCAGCTACGTGGGTGAGCAATGGTAGAAAAGTAGGAACCCACTGGGCCCAGAAGTGTGTGTGATCTACACACAGTCAAATGTACCAATCTTGTGTCCAGCTTGATCAGTTTTTACATATGTGTACACTTGTATAATCACGATGCAGGTTAAGATAAAATTTCCATCATCCAGAATGTTCCTTCAGGGACTCTAACGGTCTTCATCAGAGCAGGGAGACCCCAGGGGGCATGACATAATCTATTGGGGTGCCACTTCTATTTTATCTCATCCTTTTCAATTTCCCTTTTTGTGTGGATTTTATAGTACACATATGTCAGCACAGTTGTTCATGTTTAGAATTTATTAATAAATAAACATATATTTGATCTGCTCATCCCCTGAGGCTCCCTGCCCTGGGCGTTCAGGTAGGATTTGGCTAATGGGAGGGCTGGGAGAAGGAAAGTGCAGTCAGGGAATTTATTCCAATGGCTCGCTCCCTGCAAGGCCACCTGAAGTGGCTGGGTCCCTTACTGGGAAACTCCCCACAGACTGGCTCTCTCACTCCAAATTGTGATAACCACTCCCTCCCCTCTCTTGTGGACCAAGGATTGGTCACAGCTCTGCTTACTGCACTGTCCCTTGTTCCTCTACACCCACAGCTTTATAAAGAGTCCTTTGTAAATAAGCCTCCTTGGTTTACCCTAATTTAAATGTGACATCTGTTTCCTGCTGGGACCCTGACTGATACACAAGCACATCCTCAAAAATGTTTTCCCCACAAGAGTGTGTGATCAAAATATTTGGAGCTCACTGTTTACTACACGGTGGTATGTTACCTATTGGTGTTTCCGTCGGTGACCTGGACCTGGACCCATCAGGGCAGTCGTCCCCTTCTTGAGGGAGAAGCAAAGGCAGCAGTTTTCAGCATCTGCTCTCCCCACCAAGCTTAGAAGCAGCAGGCATTTAGAAAGACAGGGAGTTGACTGATCTCCCACTTCTGCCTCACCAGGGGCTCCTCCAACCCAGAGACATGACCAGGTAGTGGTGGCCCCATCTTCCTGCTCATGGAGCCAGCTCCCTCAGTCCCCATTTCCACTGGGGAATCAGCTCTTTCTCAAGTGGCCAGTACTCATTTGTTCAAGGCCTGGGAGCAAGGAGCTGACCGCTTCACCCTGGATAACCTGAGGAGAGTTTAATCGTTTGTTTACAAAGGCATAGGCAGGGTTTATGGAAACCCACAGGAGGTGCTGCAGCACCCCAGGACTGGCAAGAGTGGGGAACCCCAGAGAGCAGCAATGTGGAAAGGGCTGCCTGACAGTGGGTAACTGTGGGTAAAGGGAGACAGCCAAACCCTGGTGACCTTGCAGGGGGGCAGCTGGGGTAATAAATTCCCTGTCTTCATTCCTCTCCCTTTCCCCAAACCCAACTGGAGCCCTCCAGAAATGGCAGCCTTCTAGGCCAGGGAGCAAGGTGTTGAAATATAGAGTGCATATCGGGAGGGACCAAGAGAAGGTTTCCGGCAAGCACCGAAATGACCAATGTTCTGGAAAGGTCCTGCCTCCATCCACAGGGCTCCTTGCCCCCAGGCCCTGGGAGAGAACCTCAGCCCAGCTCCACACAACCCGTGGGGAGTGTTCTGAAATTGGCAGAGGCTGGAGGAGGGAGCTGGAGGGGGTGGGCATGGATCCAGGCCCAAGTGGAATGTCAGAGCAGTGTAGGCAGCTCAGCAGTGAGCCGGCTAACTCCAGGCCTGAGGCCGGCACCCACCATGAAGAGGAATCCAGAAAGGAGGAGGGAAGAGGGGAGCGTTCTCTCTGATCCCTTGTAACCTCAAAGAGACATGGTGAGGGTGACTGGAAGCCTTAGATTAAAAAGCTGGTACCTCCAGCAAGCCGGTTAGGAAGGGCTCCCGTGCCTTTGGCTCGCAGCAAAATGCAGGTCAGGTTCTGGCTTCCACTTGGTGTTCAAGGCTCTGAAAACGAGGAGGAGGAAGCGAGTCCTCTCTCTGTCATCCCTGGGGAGGCTCAGAACCCCTCAGGCCCGTCTCTGCCTCTGTCTAACTGTAGCTCTAGGCAGCTTCCTGAATTTCTCGGGGCCACAGTGTCCTCATCTGGAAAGTGTCATTAATAGCACCCACTTCATGGGTTTCTTGGAAGAGTAAATGTGATGACACGTGTGAAAGCATATGTTCCTCACCAGATGAAACGGAGGATGGTGGGCAAGTGCCATTTTACGGAATACCAAAAAGGAATGCTTGTCTCTAAATGTGTCTTGTTGAAATAACAGGACCTTTCCCTAAGGGTTTACCCAGCGTCTCCTCAGGCCCAGCCTGTGGGCTGCCCTGGAGCGAGGGAGGGGATGGAGGCCAATAGCTGGGCTGGAGAGCCAACAAACAGACAGGACACAAGCGAGAGCTCTGAAAGGCAAACAGTTTCAGGCTCTAGGAATTCCCAGAAGAGGAAATAGGGTGGAGGAGACAGGGACTGTGGCTAAAGGGTGCGGGAGAGGTCAGAATTCCAGGTGACAAGTCACCCAGGTAGAAGGCAGAGGCTGGCATAGGAACATCGCCCAGGTGGGAGCTTTCTGTATGACAGACACAGGTCATGGAGCCCATGCTCTCAAAGAGACCACACCATGTGTCTCGATAACCAGTAGAAATCCTACCCCAGAGAAGCCTCCGCCTGGCTTTCTGTCCCAGCAAATGGCCACACCATCCATTGGTCCAAGGTAGAAAAGTGGGTGGCTTCTTGGACTCTCCCCCTTAGGTACTCTCCACATCCCTTTTGAAATCACCTCCTTCATAGCTCTTCAAAATATCACCTCCTTTCCCTCCCCACTGTGACTGCTTTGGCTCAGCCCTGAACCACTGCCACAGCCTCTTAACCAGGTCCCTGCCTCCAGTTTTACTTTCTTCCAGACCAGGGCTGGGAGTAGAGTGAGGTGAGGGAGGCACCTAGGGGACAAAATGTAAGGAGGTGGCGTTACAGATCTGCGTCTCACTGTCCTCCACACTGCAACCAGGCTGATACTTCTAAAACACAAATCTGATCATGGTACTATTTAAGCTCAGAACTGCCCAAGAGCTCCCTTCTGCCTGGGTAACAAATCAAACTCCTTAGAATAATCTAGAGTCCCCAACTGTCTTCCCAGCCTCCTCTCCCCGTTTTCTCCCCTTCCCCATGCATTTCATGGGTCAGTCATTCGAATCTTCCTCATACTGTCGTCTCTGCCTCCTGGGTCCTGGGCCTAGAACACTCTTCACCCATCTTCTGTGCTCCCCTAACTCATTTTTTTTCTATTGTGAAATATTTAGGACCTATATAAAATGTATAAATAACAGTGCACCCTTGTATTACCACCATCACTCAACCTAAGAAATAAAACAATATCACTACAGTAGAATGCCCCCGGCACCTGTCCCCAGTCAAAGCCATGTCCTCAATTATTGGGATAATCACTATCCTGCTTTTTATCCTGATGTTCATTATTTATACAGCTTCGGTTTGGATACTTAAGCAATATATTGTATTGTTTTGAATCTTATGAATGTTTTGAAACTCTAGGGAAATAATATATGGCTTACATTCCTCTGCAACTTGTTCTTTCATACAACATTATGTTTGTGAGACTTACTCATGTTGATGTGTGTAGCTTTAGATCAGAGGTCAGCAAACTTTTCTGGAAGGGACAGACAGTAAATACTTTAAACTTTGTGGGCCCAACAGTGCATTGCAACTACTCAGCTCTGTCATTACAGTGTGAAAGCAGGTATAGATGATACATAAATGAGTAAACATGGCTATGTCCCAGTACAACTTCAGTTATAAAACGGGCAGCAAGCTGGATTTGCGCTGTGGGTCATAGTTTGCTGACTCCTGCTTTAGACCATCATCTCTGTATAATGTTTCATTGTACAGGTCTGACAATTAAGTTTGCGAACTCATCCTAGAAAAAGTGCTACATACCTCATTGCTGAATATCACTATGGCCACCTTCGAAGTACTCCCCTTGGGAAGCTATGCACTGATGCTAGCGCCTAGTCCACCCTGCAAAGCAATTTTGGAACTCTTTTTCTGGAATGGCTGTCAGAGCTGTCGTCATATTACCCTCTCAATATGTCTTCCTTTCAATATTTCCTTTATCCTCAGGTAAAGAAAGAAGTCACTGGGGGCCAGATCAGGTGAGTAGGGAGGGTGTTCCAATAGTTATTTGTTTACTGGTTAAAATCCCTCACAGACAGTGCTGTGTGAGCTGGTGCATTGTCGTGATGCAAGAGCTGTGAATTGTCAGCGAAAAGTTCAAGTCATCTAACTATTTCACGCAGCGCTTTCAGCATTTCCAAATAGTAAACTTGGGTAACTCTTTGTCCAGTTGGTACCAATTCATAATGAATAATCCGTCTGATAGCAAAAAAGGTGAGCAACATCATTGCAACAAATTTGCGAACTTAATTGTCAAACCTCATATGTCTATACCACAATTTATTGATCTATTGTTCTATTGATGTATATAGTTGATTGAATTATTGTTCCCAACTCTTTACTCCACCATATAGGACTATACATTCACACCCTTTGCCATGTAAAGTGGATGGAGAATATATCCCTGTCCCATTAACTTTGGGTTTGGCCTAACGGAATTTAACCAACAGAATGCTAGAGAATGTGATACATGCAAACAGGGGTTTTACATGTACTTGTATGGTTTCTTTTGGCCTCTTGCAGTCCTGCCATTTGTCATGAGAAGAGTATGTTCCCAGAAAGCTCTTGTCTCTTCAGCCTGAGTCCCCAATTGAGAGATACACAGAGAAGAGTGAACCTGAGGAGAATCACCCCAGTTAACCTGAAATCTTATGAGCAATAAATAAGTGTTATTGTAAGTCACTGAGACTTTTTAGGATTATTTGTTACACAGCATTATTGCAGTATTAACTAACTAATACAATGGACATGTAAGTTGTTTCCAATTCTTTGGTATTGCAACAAAGGGCATGCTTGCAATATGTCAACTGGTGTGCCAGTGTACCTTTACCTTTTCTAGTTAATGCTGATTTGTTTTCCCAAATTTTGCACCAATCTACACTCTACCAGCATTGTATCAGAGTTTCCGTGGTTCCACGTCCTTGTCAACACTTGGCTTTGTCAGATGTCTGTTGATAGGATATGTGTGAAATTGCACTGCCTGTCTAACTTTTACTCATCTTTCCCTTTCTGTGCGCCTCCTTCCCTGACGCCCCAGTCTGAAGAGATCCAAAATCGCACCGTGTCCATAGTTCCCCTTTGCTTGCTTCTCTCACGGTGCTGGGAGCATGGCATTGTATTTATCTTTTAGTCCATCACCAAACAGAGCAGCCCTGTCCCCCAGCTCCAGCATAGAGCTCAGAACATAGTAGGCACTCAGTAAATAATTGTTGAATGAAGGTTTAATGAGAAACTTTAATCAGGCTGGTCGGCTCCTGCCCTAGGAGAGTGTACAGGCTGAGACAACTCCTCACAGATACAATACATGCATATGTGTGTGTGTGAAAGGTCAGAGACTGATTGCTTTTCATGTGGGTAAAAACTTGGGCTTTGAATGCTACTTGTTTTTATGCTAAACTGTGATCAGACCCAGGTGGATCTCAGGAGACTAGCAGCAGCTGGAGTAGTGAGTGGAAGCTAAACCCTAAGGGTCTGGGAATGTTTTGTGAGCAAATGCAATTGAAAAAAGGCAGGTAATAATCAATACGTAGCATTTGTTTCACACTATTCTAAGCACTTTATACATATTTGGATCCTGACAACAACCCTATGGGGGTAAATATCAGAGGAGGAGACTGAGAAAAGTGAGCACAGCTGGTAAGTGGAGGACCTGGACTAATTTGAACTCCGGCAGTCTGGCTTCAGGGTCTGAACTTCTAATCACTGTTGTCCACTGCTGTTCTAGAAAACATCACACACACCACAAGGAAATCACTTTAGAGATCAAGGAACCTAGCACCTCCCAGAAACTCCCTCCCTGAAACACTGAGAACGCTTTTGGATGGCGTGGTTTTGTTTGGTACATCCAAAGTCATACCCACAGGTCAGAGTTTTGAGAGAGCCTTGAGAGGGCATCTCTGCCGCCAGTCAGTGTGATGGAAAGAAAACAGGTCTGGAGCCAGGAGACTTGGGTTTTAATCCAAGTTCAGCCACAGTCTTAGTTTAGGTTACTTTTGTTGTAAGAAGAAAATAAAACATGAATAACGTCAGAACTCCCAAAATGAAGAGGAAAGCTGTACTATCAGGGATGGGTGGTGCTGGTGGGACACCCAGGGGTTGAACCAAGAATTACACCATTGATAGGAGTTTGCATTCGTTTTGTGCCTTTCTCTGGGGGCTAAAACCAGTATCTCTTTCCAGAGTCAAATTCCTGGGTGAAGAAATCTGATTGGCTTAGTAGCTTCAGTCCCTTTCCTCCAGTCCAATCAGCTGTGTGAGATTACATAAACCTCAGGAGAAAAGAGGGGCCATTGTAAGCTATGCATATATCTCTAGAAGGTGTCTAACAAAGTTACACATTCACTGTAGACCTTAGAGAAGCCATCTTCCTTCCTGGGACTCAATGTTGTTGCTTGTAAAATGAGAGAGTTGATCTGTATCTTGTTTACTTGTTATATGTACTACGCCTGGCACATAGTAGATGTGTAACAATTGTTGGTTGAATAAATGTGTGGACTCGAGCAATCTCTATATCACCTTCTGATTCTGATAGTCGGTCTTCCAGAATTCTCACATGTGAGATGTGTGGGTGCTGGGAGCTGACAGTGAGGAAGAAGAGAGAGAAGAGAATAGATAGACACTGGCTGGAGGTACCCAGGAATGCCAATTTAAGCAGTTTTTTCTCAGAACATCTCTCCAGTGCCAATTCTCTGTCCTCACCAAGCAGGCTTCTGGATGGAATGTGGCTTCTCTGATGGACTCTGTCTCTGGAGGAATAGTGCCCTTTATAAGCTATTAAACAGGCTTCTTAACAAGCATGGTAGCATTTGGTATACAAGGTCCAGAGGAGAAGACCCTAGATTTGACTCCAATGTCTAGAACCCAGACTGTTTCATTTATTATGTGATGTGGGTGGGTCACTTAACCCCTCTGAACATCATTGGGCAAACAGGTATGAGCATATTTGTTCTGCATCATTCATAGCAGTGTTTAACCTAAATAATTAAGTTACCTTTGCGGTGTGCTAGCCAGGATTTTAATTTTGCATAATCCTCACATAAATTTTATGAGGTATCTACTATTATTATTTCCATTTTACAGATGAGGAAACTGAGGCTCAGAGGTTAAGTGACTTGCCTAAGGTCACACAGTTGATGAACAACAGAGCCAGGTGCCACACTCTGAACCACTAAGCTCTAGTGCCTTTGTTTATGGCCCAGGTAGAGACAGACACGTGAGAATGTGGTGGTAGTTATTATTATTATGTCCTAGGAACTAATCCCCCTCGGATAAGCTAAACATTGAGCTTACAGACTTGTGGACCTAAAAAACTAAAATTTTGACTCCAAAGAAGCAGCATTTCAGGGTTTATTCCCTTTGGGGGAAAAATTCAGTCCAAAAACTATACTGTCAGTGGAAGAAACTCAGCTCAAACTAACTCAAAAAGGGGGACTTATTGGCCTCCATCCTGGGAGGGGCAAGGGTGAAGCAACTGAGCTCCAAATATCCTCAGGGCACTCTCACCATTGGTCATAGCTGCTGCCTTCTTTCATATCCCACAGGAGCATCTCCTCATGGGAACACAGCTATTAGCAGTTCTAGGATCATATCCCAACAGCTCTACAACTAGAGCTGAAATGAGATTTCATTTCCCAGCTGGAGATTAAAAATCTCAGTGAAGAACTCCTAATGGCCCATCTCAGGTCATATGTCCTGCCATCTGAACCCATCACCATGGCCAGCAGCATGTGGTCCTGTGATTGGCTGCCCAGCTTGGGTCTTGTGCCACCTATCTATGTGACCAGTGGGAGTGGGTCTATTATCAGAAAAGGGGGGTAGGAGGTGGAGATGGCAGCACAGATTTGGACTCTGGGGGAAACTCTGAAGCCAGTGGTCACTCCAATTTGTGTCCTCTCCAATTGGTGACCCCAACCTTGGTTTCCTCTTCCTACTAATAAAAAGTCACCTAATGGGCTGTTGGTTTCATATTCCTGTCTCCTTCTTCAGAGGGGCTCAGGTGGTCTTCTATGTCGATGGAGGGATGTGTCCTCTTCTGCAAGCCGCTTCATTCACGGCTGTACCTCAGCTTCCTTGTCTGCAATATGGGGTGGGGGGTGGGGATTGAGCCTGTTGACTTTCCTTACAGAGCTGTGTGAGGACCCACAGAGCTAATGGATGCAAAAATTGCTCTAGGAAGAACAAAGTGCCATATTTACAAACACAGGATGTATTTATTGATTTATCTTTTTGCTCCTTTGTATTCCAAAAAGGATTTGAGGCAGTTCACCAAAATGCACACAATATAATGGGATAAAAATAGATAAAGTGATAGAGCAAAGGTAAAGCAAGGGTAGAAAAATAAAAATAAAGCCAGGGAAAACGCTAGCATATGGAAATCTATGCCCAAAATTCCTGAACAAGTTCCGAACTGAGCTTTCTGATGAATAACAAAGTGGGAAGCATGATCAGTTACAAAGATCCTGTTAGCCGTAAGGTGAAAACACATCAGCATACCAGAAAAGGCCACATAGTCTAATGTCTGAGAGAATTTTATTTTCATCAAGAAGATATTATGGATATCAAAATATGAATATGTCTATCCTACAATAATTAGATCCCTGTCCTTTTTTTTTCACAATGTCATCTGGCATCCACTTCAAAGTTTCATGTAGATTCGTCACCTATTTACGATTTGATTTCATTTAGCTAAAAACTAGATACCAGTTAAATAGCAAACAAAAACACTCCTATCATCTCTTCTGCTTTCTTGTCTTTTTATGGTAAAATAAGATTGTCTGTAAGGAGTGCTACATGAGTTCCCCAGTGAAGTATGGGACAAAAAAGTTCAAACATTTGGGCTAAGCTGAAACATAAAAATCACTAAGACATAAAACTGATCCAAGCAGGCCATAAAGTCACTGCCTTTGCCTCAGAACTTGGGCTATAATCTGCTGTCCTGGAATAAAATTCAAACACAAATCAGCCTCCACTATATTTTGAACCACCTCAGAAATTCATTTCCTGCCTGAAATGTTTCTGACTGTGAATGATTCCACTCCCTCCCACACCTGCTCTGAGAAGGTGCCCTCGGGGCAGCAGTGGCAGGTCAGGCAAACCCAGGATGGGACAAGGGATAGAAGACTTGACTCAAGGCTCCATGACAAATAAGTCAGTTCTGTGGTCAGCCTATACAGTGCTAGTTGGAAAGGGCGCCCCCTGTAGGCACAGGAAGCCCCTTGGATTCCCACCTGGGGTACCCTCTCCCTGATCTTCACCTAATCCAATCTCATCTATTCTCCAGGACCCACAGCCTCGATAAGCCTGCCCCCAATACCCACAGCATTCTCTTTTCTTCTGAGCTCCTAATTCATCAACAGTAAGTACCAGACAGCTGGCATTTAATTATATGATGTCTGGGGTTCACTATTTCATGTTGTCACTCTGTCTCTCTAACTAGATTGAAGATATCTTGAGAGTAATGATTGGTTCTTATTTTATATGTCTACATTACAGCTGAAAAGGGTGCCTTATGTCTGGGTACTTTATAATAACAAGGTCATTAAAAACAGAATCCTAGGGTGTCTAAGCTGTCTAGTTCTCTCCCCTGTGCCCATTTCGCAGACAAGGAAATTGAGAACCAAAAAGGAGGGTGACATGTCCAAGGTCAAGCAGTGCGAACCTGGCCTAGCCAGGAATGAACTCAGTTTTCCTGTCTGCAGTGCTCTATTTCCTTTAAACACTGCTCTTAAAGTCCCAAATAGACAGTTCAGAACCATAGCTTACTAGAGGACAAAGACAGACAGACAGACAGACAGACAGCTGGCCCATAGTAATCCATCTGTGTGTGGGCAGAACTTTCAGCACAAAGCCTGGCCAAGCTGCAGTAGGCTCAGCTAACAGTCCCCATGGGAATCAAAGCTGGTCCTTGTATGTATCAGGGGGATAAAAGGACCTCAGCGGGTTACCTGGGGCTCTTTCAGCTTCCCCAGGACCACCACCAGGTCAGCACTTTCTGACATTATGTCTGGGCACATGAAACCCGTGATTGACAGTCTCAGCAGGAAGGATGAATACTGTGGAGAGGGAGTCTCCTCTCTATAGAGAAACACTTGTGTATGTTGGAGGCTGTCTTTTGCAGTGAACTATGCACCCTTGATAACAGGAAACAACCCAAGTATTTGCCCCTAACTACAGATACTTTACAATAGTGTCAAAGCTGATAGAAACCAATTATCAAAACAATAATCAAAAACACAAATGGCAACTACTGTTAAGTGAAGCCCTATAATGAAAAACTTGCAGCATCAGTTCCAGTGAGTCGCTCCTGGTTATTCACAAGCCACAGTCCTGACCACTTAGTAGTAATTCTCACAATGACTCTGTAAGCCTGGCATGACCAGCTTGTTTTACTGACATGGAAATGGAGCCTCAGCATACTTAAGTACCTTGCCCCCAATCACACCGCTGCTAAGTGGCAGACTGGGATTGGAGTCCAGGTCAGTCACACCCCAAAGACCCCCCTGTCACTACAACCCAGATAGGCTCTCATTCCAGCCCCATTTCAAGTATCGGTCCTATCATCAGACCATGGAACAAGGTTTGGTTTGGAAAATTGGAGGCTCTTCAGGGAGAAGGATGACAGCTTGCCCACTATTTCACAGAGGATGGGGAAGAGAGACAAGGGACTGACATGAAGCACACCCAGATATCCGTAGCTTTTTCTTGGTGCCAAACAAACGCAGAAGGAACCACTTCTAAAAGAACACAGTGTTTTTCCTCCTTTTCTCACCTCCCCTGGGCCCATGCCTGTGATAATTGGGAAGCACAGTCTGGTTTTTCTGGGATTGGAACCAATGCTGTGAAGAGTGTGCTCCAACAATAAATGCTGTTGATTGACAGTTGATGGACAATGTTCTTGAATAAGTTTTTCCTGTGCTGGGTGTTAAGCTGAGAACTGCACCACACAATTGCTCAACAGCCTGCTTACTGTTCAGACAGAATTTACTACACTTTTCCTCTGTGGGCCTCAGTCAGGCAGCCAGGCGAGATGCTATCTCAGGTCCCCTCCAGCTCCATCATTCAATGACTCTATCAAGAAGAGAATACATATCTGAAAACATTTTTTCCCCACTGAGTCGGGGTTATTATTCACACTCAGAAACACAGGCTCCAACAGAGAGATAACTGGTCAGAAAATAAGGAGCTTTGATTCTAGTCTCAGACTCTTTGACCCAATAATTCCACTTGTGTGAATTTATCTTAAAGAATTCAGAAGGAGAGAGCTGTGTATGCACAGATGTTTGCTTTAGCATTATTTGGAAGTGGTGGCCAATGAAATAATGTCCAATACAAGAATGGGATATATTTACTTGGTGGCATATACCGCTATCACAAATGATGATTTCAAAGACATGGGGAAATGTCTATGACAGTGTTTTTCAAATTGCAGTTCAACATCCATTAATGAGTCATGAAATAAACTTAAAAGGTCTCCTGCAACCAACTCTTTTTTAATGAAATAGGCTAGAATAGAAAATATCACAGGTGGTAACTTATCAGGAAACTTTAGTTTCAGTTATATGGGTAACTGGCCATGATACATAATAACATTTTTTTATCATGGGGTCACAGTCAAAATATTCCAAAGTGCCTGGGTCTAGGGTTAAAACAGTATGAAATGTCTGAGTGCAGTCCTGGTGGCTCAGGTGATTGGAGCACTGGGCTCCTTACACTGAGTTCGCTGGATCAATTCGCATATGGGCCAGTGCGCTGCGCCCTCTACAGGTAAGATTGTGAACAACAGCTCTCCCTGGAGCTGGGCTGCCATGAGAAGCGGGAGGTTGTATGTGCTGCCCCAGGCTGCTGTGTGCTGCTGTGTTGCCGCGGGCTACCGTGTGCTGCCAGGAGCTGCTGGTGGCCAGTGTGAGTGGCTGGCAGCCAGCATGAGCCACTCTGAGGTGCTGTGAGCAGCCCACCGATTGCCTCAGGCCTGGGGAGAGCAAGTCCCTTAATACCAGCATGGGCCAGGGAAGTGTGTCCTACACAACTAGACTGAGAAACAATGGCGTGAACCGGAGTGTGAGGTGGGGGGAGGCCGAAGAAGGGGAAAAAAAAAAATGTCTGAGAGCAAGCCTGAAAGGGAATACAGAGAAACAAAAACAGAAATAGTGTTAAAAGTGGTAAGGTAAAGGATGCTGCTTTTCATTTGTCTTCTGTGATGTTTGTAGTCTGTTCTTACAATAAAGCAGGAAAAATGAATAAGAACGCAAGACAAAGACGAATAACAACAGGTCATTATCAGATCCCAAAAGGCTAAGGGACTCAAGATGGGGCTTCCCGGAGCAGCAGTGCTTTCAGGATGGGCCTTGAAGGTTGGACAGAATTTGAATGGGGGTTGCAGGTAGGCCTCAAAGTGGTCAGGGTAGTCACTAAAAGGATGAAGGGCAAAGAAGATGGGGTAGAAAAAATGCATCTCTCAGTGTTATGAAGTGCTTTTGAATTAGAAAGGAAAGGGGCAGCTCTATCCCTGGGCGGGCCATTGTTCTTCCCGGGGTCACCTAGTTATCTACCCTCTCCCCACCCTAAGCTGAGGCCTCAAACTAGAGGATGCCCCTCATAAACATGGCTGCTCCAAATTGGCCCCGCCCCTCAACAAGATGGCCACCTCCACTAGCCCCACCTCCTGCTGCCGTGAAGGCCAATGAGGGAGAAGCACGAGTGTTTGCGCATGCGTGATGCCACCAATGGGCGCGTCCAATAATGACTGGGGGATCTCGGCAATTAACATGACTAAAAAGAAGCGGGAGAATCTGGGTGTCGCTCTAGAGGTGAGGGGAGAAGTGGGGGTGGGCTACATTGTTGTTGCTTTCTCCCGGCCGCTTGGTAGTGTGTCGGGCCGGCTGCAGGTTGGAGGAGGGGCCAAAGTGAGGAATTAAGGGCGATGCGGGTTTGGGAGACGCGAGGCTTGTGAGAGGGCCGGGTGGGGTATCTGGAGTTGTGGGACACGATGGAGGAACCGAAGGTTGGAGATCCCGAGGGGGCTCCAGAGGTGGGAACCGGAGGTGAGGGGACCTCCAGAGGAGAAGAGACATGAAGGTGAACCGGAGCCCCAGAGCGGGCGGGACGCGGAAATAAGGATGCCCTGAAGGGAGACGTTAAATGAAGAGGACCCAGAAAGGGTGGGTACCCCAAAGGTGATGGAGCCCATACTGTTTAGTATATCACTAGTGGCTTAAATAGCCTGAGATAGGAAAAGTTTCCTTTGGGGTACTGAAGCTTGTAGCTTGAAAATTACTTTGGGAACCTGTGGGAATTTGTAGAGCATTCTGAAATGGTGGTGTTCCCAAAGAGCTTAAAAATAATTTGCTGCATGTAGAAGGGAAAGAAAGTTGATGCATATTGAGCAATCCTCACTACCATGTTTCCCCAAAAATAAGACTGGGTCTTATATTAAGGTTTGCTCCAAAAGATGCATTAGGGCTTATGTTCAGGGGATGTCATCCTGAAAAATCATGCTAGGGCTTTTTTTCCAGTTAGGTCTTATTTTTCAGGGAAACACGGTATAAGCCTGTAGGTTTTTACAGATGAGGAAACTGAGGTTTTGAGTAGAGAGCCCAGTTTGAAGCAGTGGAGGAGCTGAAAATCAAGCACAAGTGATTTGACTTCTAGTGCGTCTTGTTTCCCCTGTGTTACAATTCCCTCAGACACCCTCCCAGGGGTTGCGAGAGAGAGATGGGGTAATAGTCTTTTTGAGCTTACTACCAGTTCAGTGGTTCTCAAACTTAAGAACACATTAAAGATCATTTGTAGAGCTTGTTACAAATGGAGAGTTGAATTCTCACCCACCCCGAGGAATTCAGTAGGATTTGGGTGTGCATTTTTAACAAAGAATTTGCATTTTCTAACAAGCTACATACCCTCGTGCTGATGCAGAAGGTTTTGAGAAATATTGGCCTACTTTGTAGGAAAAAAACGTTGATGGAAATATGAATCTCTTAAAAGGATATAGATGGTTAAATGAGATGGCACTTATTTTGTAGTGGGAAGAGCATACTCGTAGACTTTATAGTCTGTATTAGGACATGATAAGCTGCTATAACAGAAACCCCAAAAGTCAGTGGCTTCAAGAACAAGAAAGTTTATTTTTCTTCTAATAGCTAGAGCAGGGATTGGCAGATGTTGTCTGTAAAAGGGTCAGATTGTAAATATTTCAGGCTTTGTGGACTGTATGGTTTCTGTTGCAACTACAGTTGACCCTTATTGTTCACGGAGTCTATATTTGCGAATTTACCTGCTTGCTAAAATGTATTTGTAACCCCAAAATCAATACTCGCAATAGTACTTGTGCGCTAATTCATTACGAACTCAAAGCGGTGAAAAATTTTAGTCACCTGAGGCTCACGCATCCAGCTAAGGCTGAACAAGGCAGTGCTCTGCCTTCTTATTTCAGTTCTTATATGGTAAACAAGTGTCGTTTTTGTGATCTATTCAATGCCACATTTTTTTTGCAATTTTGTGCTTTTTGTTGGTGATTTTGCTGTTTAAAATGGCCCTCAAGAGTACTGCTATACAGTTTTCCAAAGTGCTGTCTGGATTTCCAAAGTGCAAGAAGGCTGTGTATGCCTTACAGAGAAGATATGTGTGTTAGATAAGCTTGCTCAGGCCTGAGTTATACTGCGATTGGCTGTGAGTTCAGTGTTAATGAATCAAGAATATATATTAAATTAGTTCTCTTTAAATAGAAACACACACAAAACAAGGCATTGTGTTGATCACTTGATAATAATGTTGTATAGAGCTCACAGGAACCTAACCTGATTGAGTATTTGCTAATTCATTGTTGGTGGCAA
The DNA here is from genome assembly GCF_036562045.2 of Rhinolophus sinicus. Classification (NCBI taxonomy): domain Eukaryota; kingdom Metazoa; phylum Chordata; class Mammalia; order Chiroptera; family Rhinolophidae; genus Rhinolophus; species Rhinolophus sinicus. The sequence goes on from NC_133755.1 coordinate 87,643,395, forward strand.
CTTTATAGAACATAACTACCACAAATAACGAGACTCAATTATACTTAGGTAGGCTTAGCACAAAAGCAGCCATTGACAGTGGGTAAAATTCCAATAAAACTTTATTTACAAAACGGGGTGGACCGAATGTGGCCCACAGGCCATAGTTTGCCAATCCCTGGTCTAGAGTACCCAGGACAGTAGTGGTTCTGCCATATTCCTTCCCTTGGTGACTCTGCCTTCCTAGGGGACCTTGTTGTCACCTCATGAATGAAACTAGGCTAGACCCCATTGATGTGTCCACTGGCAAGGGAAAAGAGAGAGTGGAGGGAGCACACCCACTGTCTTAAGAGTCCTGGGCTCGAAGTGCCCACTTTCCATTGGCCAAGATGGGAAGCCTCACCTCACTGCAGCGGGTGGCTGGGAAATGCATTCAGTTAGGTCAGAGACCACATGCCCAACTACAGCTCCATTGCTATGGAAGAAGGAGCTAGTGTGTTTTAGTGGATTGCAGTTCACCTCACAATGCGGTTTTGAGGATTAAATGAGACAATATATATATATAAAGTATCTAGCAAGTGCCTGGCATGGTGAATAATCAACAAACAGTGCTCGTTCTTATTAGCAGCCGTTGTAATTCTTTCGCATCTTTCTGCCGTGGCTAAGTCAACCCCCTCGTTTGGACTTTAGTTTCCCCATCTGTAACATGAAGGCCTTGAATATCACCAGGGGTTACAGACTCACTGACTATGGTCCAAATACAGACCACAGATGTCTTTTGTTTGGCTGACACAGGATTTAAAAGTCTTTTGAATTTGGTGGGCCATGTTCCTAACGCCTGGTCACATTTGCCTTTTTTTTTTTTAAACCTATCAGTACCAATATAGATGTTTACATTTGCCATCTTGATTTCTAAGGTTACTTTTTGCTTGGTTATTCTAAGATTTGAGATCTGTAACTGCACCTTAAAAAAAGCTTGGCATCTGAGTATTGAATGTGCACTGATGCTCAGTAGCAGTAGATACTGTCCTCATTAAAAGTGTGCTTAGAGCCAATGAAGTGGTGATTTAATCAAAAATGTTTGTTAATCTGACGAGTACAATAAAACCCCCACAAGTGAGTGATCTCAGCACCTGCAAACAGTCTCCACTTGTTGTAATGAAGCAATTACCGAGCAGGCGGCACTTATCCCGAGGGCTGACTCGGGCCAGCTGTACAGGGCGACCACCAAGGCACCTCCCAGCCTCCCCCACTCGTGGCTCCTCCTAAGGACTTTTTATCCGAGTCATTTGCTACCTTGTGAGATCTCAGAGTTAGAAAAAACTGGCTCTGAGTTTTAGCTTCTGAGAGTAAATTCTGAATAGCAAGAGAGAATTATAACTCAGATGAGAAATCACCAGCTCTGGTACTGATTTTAATGTGAAGGAGGAGGGAGAGGTTGTATTTCAGTCTAAACTGATAGGAGGATTCTGGCTGAGGGAAGGCTTGCATTTCAGTCTAAAGAGATAGGATTTGGGCTGATGGAAAACCAAGCTATGTTTTTTTAATCTCTGATAGTAATGAGCTGTTACTTGGTCATTGTGCTTTCCTTTCGAAACTGGACTGTTGAACTTGGTGTCTTTAGATGTTTCAACAGCCAATTGTCTTATGTTAACAGATGTGCAGTGTCTTAGCTAATATCTTAAAGGGGGTACTTGGTTGGATCTGTTTCCTAGTAGAAAAATCTATCAGTTTGGAAAGCTTTTGGCTACAGGTTACAGTAGACTGACCTCAGTGACCTAAGTAAATAGGAGTATACTTTTCCCCCCATAATGAGAAATTTGGAGCTTGGTGGCTACTGGCATGGGTTCAAAAACTCAGCTATGTCAGGGCTGGTATTTCTGCATTCTTTTAGGCACTTCCTCTTAGTGACAAGATAGCTGCCATCATTCCAGCCATTATGTCCAACTCTAAGTGAGAAGAAGGAGAAAGAAACTCCAACACTGTCCCTTTTCTAAACAAAGCATAAGCCCTCGCAGGAGTCTCCCAGCTGACTTTTGGAACATCTCATTGGCCAGAACTGGGTCATGACCTCCCCTAGCTGTAAGGAGGCTGGGAAAGCATCTGCTGAGCTTTTCTAACTTCTCTAGTGGGGGCAGGCAAAGGAGGAGGGGCTGGGAATCATTGTGTTAGCCAACTAATAGTATATGCTATAGGGAATACAGATTAATAGAATGCTAAAATTCCATTTGAAATTCACTGGAATCCTTACCAGAAAAAGAGGCCAGGATCAGTGATGATTGCAGAGAGGTGGTAGGTTGAGAGGAGAAAATGACCTAGCCCTGAGCATCAAGAGGGAAGGAACCTTGACACTGGTAATTATTTGTTTACTGCCAGCCCCTGCTGTAAGCTCCCTGCGGGGAGGGAGGGGCAGAAGCAGTAAGTGTGGATGAAGATGGTCTCCATTCTGGAGCAAACTGTGCACAAAGCTGAGGGGAGCCTACCAATTTCCTGAGACAAGGGATAGAAGCAGCTTAGTGGACTGTCAATAAATATTTCCTGAATTGGCTTGAGTGGCTGAAGGAGGCACTTGAACCCCCATCTCTAACATGTGGGCCCGGTCGAGTGGTTCGCAGGTCAGAGGTTAGGCCACGGTGGAGCAGGTGGTTGGATGGTGCCTTGATGGGGAGCCGCCCGGCCAGGGGCTGGGAGAAGGGCTCCCAGCATGCAGACACTGTTCAAGGGCTGCTGACCATTAAATGAGCCTCACCTGCTGCCAGGCGCAAGCGACAGGTCGCCAGTGGGCAGGTGGTTTCTCTCGGCAGCCTGTGTCTGGCTCTGCTCCACTTGCTGGGGGTCAGGAGACTAAAACCTCATTACCTAACACGGCTGGATGTCAGCATGTGTGGAGTGGCTGTTTGCCAGCATCTTAATTAATGGATTCATAAGGCACGGGGTGGCTGCCAGTTCTTGAAAAATGCTTTGAGCCTTTCAGCAATGAAGAAGCTTTTGCTAATTTATCAAAAAATATATATTGAGGGAAAGAAGAGAAAACAAACCTCAAACAGCGTTGTGGCCAGGGACAGACGAAGGCTTCAGGCCAGGACTGACGTGGCCGTCCTTGCAGAGCTCTTCTGGTTGTCTCCGAGCTGGCGGGGGCTTCCGCTGGGCCCCTCTGGTTCCTGACCCGGGGCAGGGGGTGACTCTCCCGAAAAATGACAAGTTCCTTGGCCCTCTGCTTTTCCTGAAAATTATTCATTGGGTGAAATCTGGGAAGATTTACTGTCTTCATCTGCTCAGCCTGGGGGAGGAACTTGTCACAGGGCCTGGTGATGTGGGGAGCCCTAGGCGAAGGTTTTTCTGTCCCCACAGAGCCCTAGGAGCCTCCTCCATAGAAAAACACCCCGTAAGCAGTGTCAGGATAATCAGCCCTTTGGGGTTTGACGTTGGTCACTTGAAAAATTGAGGCCCATGACCCCCATGTGACTTGGCTGTGTGGCCTGAAGGCCCCAGATGGAAAGCCCAGCGCTCTTGCCAGAGACCATCTGGGCAGGCGGTCTGGCTTCTTTACCCATTATAACAAACATCCCGAGGCCTCCCCGACATGTGCAAATGAGTGGATTTCCAGAAATCCAGTTCCCAGGCTGCTGGGGCTGGAGATGAAACAGCTGACACCACTCTTGGCTGTGAATTAGCAAGTGAAAAGAAAGGCTTTGATACCCATTGGGGAAAGAAGGGCTTATCAGGCCCACTAGCCCACCTTTTTCCTTCTCAAAACTGGGTCTGTTTTGTGTGAATTTTGGAAGGTGCTTTGGCAAGTTTAAGCAATTCGGGGGAGGGTGTCTGGGATGTTTGTAAAGCTGGGAGTTGGAGGGTAATTGCCTTCAATGTGAGGACAGATGCTCGGCTCCTGTCTCAGTCTCCAAGCAAACAGATTTCAATCCGGTTCTTCCCTCATAGAGAGTATCCGTCATGGGAAAGAGACCAACAGAGCCCTTGTACAAGATGATTCAGAGGACAGGATCTGTTGAAGCCAGATCAACAAGCTTAGATGGACTTCGACCGGGATGTGGAATGACTGTCCCACAAAAACCTTCTTTGTCATGAATGTTTTCATGAAGGGATTTTTAAAGAAAGAGCCTGAAGTGGTAGAAAGGGCATAAGTTCTGAAGTAGAAAAACCCAGATTCAGACCCCACTTCTGCCATCACCCAATGACACAACTTTGGGCAGGTTGCTTCAAATCTCCACACCAGGAGTTTGTTCCTCTAAGACGGGCAGTGCCTTCCTCATAGAGTCATCGCAGACCTTCGGTAGCGTACATGAAGCTGCCCACAGACTGCCTACCCCAGCGGGTGAGGGGTGAGTGGAGGTTGCGCCCAGGAGCTGAGAGGCTCGGGGCTGGTGGCTCCCTTTGTCCCTGTGGGCTGGAGCTGACAGCACGGACTCGGGCCGCACAGCCCCCCCCCACCCCCCACCCCCCGACTGGCTGTGTGAGCCTGGACAAAGCACTTCACCCCCATGGCCTGAGTTTCCTCACCTGCAAAATGCAGATACTAATACTGCTTCTCACTTACAAGGTTACTGAGAGCATCCGGGCGGCATCCCGGTGAATCCCAGCCGTGTCTGACACACAGTGAGCGCCATGCTGCAGAAGTGGCTGCCGTTGCCACTGTGGTTCTTACATGCACCTTCGGCTTCCATGAGGCTGCTTTGACTCATGCTGTGCCATCCAGACACGCGACACTCATGATTTGAGTTGGGCTCAGGTACCCTGTGTTCTTTATTAGGTCTGGGTACTCAACAAGGTCCTGGCCAGGCAGGTGCAGGATTCCCCAGCAGGGGGTATCCTGCACCTGACTCCCGAGGTTAACTCGTTCCCTGCCACTTCTGTCACTTGCCAGCCAGAAGCTCCTAAGAGCAAGGCCGGCAAGACTGGAAACGTCCTAAACTAGAATGCAGAGTGGCCTGCGTGGCCCACTGCCAAGCCCTGAGGGTGCCTTCTGCCCTTTCCCAGAAGAAAGCCTGGCTCTAGACAGCAGCTCCTTTGGCAGTGGGCAGAGAGCCGCCTCCCAGGCTGTCAAGATGCTCGTGGGAGCACCATTCATCCACCTTCATAGGGGAGCGACAGCCTGTGGCTCCTTCTCGTTGGCAGAATAAAAGCTGCACGTGAGGCTGTGGCAGCCGCCAGACCTGGAGGTGGCCCCGGGGGGCCTGACCTGACTGGTGTTCTGGGCAGTTTGCGCGGGAGCTGGCTCTCATGTTCCTTGCCCCCAAAGAGGTCTCATTCGGGGCTTTGATACCAGGAGGCTCCACACTCCTGAAAAGATGCCTCTTGGGGGTTTCAGACAAATTTTACAGTTTCTCTTAACACAGTGGTTTTATGGCATATGGGACCCCAGGGAGACTTCCCTAAAGCTGAGAATAAGGCGTTACTCCCCAAGTCAGATGGCAGAGGGGTTTCGCGTAGCCGGCTGGGGGTTGCTGAGCTGCCGGAGCAGCATGGAGCACACAGCACTCACTGCATCTGAGGGAAGCGCCTGCGCCCAGTGACTGCAGATGAAATGACGGCCCACGCTGACCTTGACTGTTGGGCTGACTTCAGATCTTGGCATTCTTTTGCAGGAAGCGTCCTACCTCTGTGGAGAATCCTTGTCCTTCTCCTTCTCAACCCAGCCTGCTCCTCTGCCCACTCTCAGCCACCCACAGGCTCCGAGTCCCCAGTCTGTGCTTGGATCAGGAAGGCAGCGGCCCTCGGTGGTGGAATATGTGTGGCCTTTCCTGTGACAGTGCAGACCCCTGGATCCCGTCTCCAGGCCTCCCCGGACCTTCAGCTCCCTCCCACTCCCCCTTCTCTCTCCTCCTCCCTTCTTCCCTCATGGCATCTTCCCCACCCAGGCTCAGACCAGCGGACCCCTGGGCAGGTTTCAGCTACTGCTGGTCTCAGGGTCAAATTACAGACTTCCCCCCAGGACACCTGCACACTCACCACCTCCCGTGTGTCCCCGAAAATAAGACCTCGCTGGACAATCAGCTTTAATGCGTCTTTTGGAGCAAAAAGTAATGTAAGACCGAGTCTTATATGATAATATTAAATTATATTATAATTTAATGTTATTTAATATAATTTAATATAATATTATTATATAAGACCGGGTCTTATTTTACTGTAATATAAGACTGGGTCTTATATAATGTAATATAATAAATATAATATAATATATAATATAATACCAGGTCTTACATTAATTTTTGCTCCAAAAGACGCATTAGAGCTGATTGTCCGGCTAGGTCTTATTTTTGGGGAAACACGGTATATGTCTCAATCCCCTGACCGGCCTGCACACAGGTTTACACAGCACCTACCAGGCCCCGGCTCTGTGCGAGGTGCCAGAAGACACAGCAGGGAGCTGACCCCACTGCCTTTTTACTTCCTCGGCTCCTTTGCAGCCGCCCTGCACCTGCTGACTGTCATCTCGATACTTAGACGGTGTTCACTTTCCCTGTATGAAAACGAACACTTGGTCATAGAAACATAATGCATGGACACTTCTTAATGTTAATGTCCATCGGGGGATCAGCTCTCTGCCCCCCATACTGTGAGTGAGAGCCCTGTCTCAGTCCCCGCTTTGCCTGTGACAGTCACAGCCAGCTACCCACACAGCTGCAGGAAAATCCCAGCACCGGAATCGGTCTTGGGCCCGCACCCTCTTCCTGCCAGTTGGCCTGCTATCCAGCGTGTCGGGCAGGAGTCCTGGGTGTAGCGTCTCCCCACTGGAGTTGGTCAGATCTCTGTAGTGAGGCCTCTTTCTGCCTTAGTCCTGGGACTTGGCATTCCAGCTCCCAGCGTGTGGGATGCCAGGCCCCATAAAGCCATGGCGCAGGTGAACCTGGGCTCCACCTGCCATCCAGATGCCCTCTGGTGCCCAGACCACACCTGAGTGTTCTGTCCCTTAGACCCTGCTCTAGGCCTGTCATCCCTGGGTTCCACCAGCCCCAGCCTCCAACTTGGCGCTGGCTCCATAGCCCCACCCCAGCCAGCTTCATCCCCAGGCCAGTCCTGAGGTTCCCAGCATGCCATGCTGAGCCAGCTAGATGGGCTGGCCTGTAGAGGCGTTGCTCTGCACGCCCCCACCCGTGCTGAACCCCTCCTCTGACTCATAAGATGGCCGTCTCTGAGCCAGAGGTGCTCCCCTTCCCAGCCAGTGACCAATGGAGATTTCTCTGCCTCACACACCCCACTTCTAGCTCCGTCTCTTACTCTTGCCACAAATTAACTTTTTATTACCCCAAAGAGCCAGTGAAAAACGTTCTCTGATGAAAATGACACAAACACTGAACTCCTGCCATGTGTGTTAGGGACCTTACATGTGTCGCCTCATATCCTCACAACAACTCTTTGAAATATGAAACGTTATTGTCTGTTTTACACATGAGTAAACTGAGGCACCTGATTACAGCCCGCACTCCTTACAACCACACTTTTCAGGAGCCACAATTTCAGGCTTCTAGGCACTTGGGCTTCCAACAGCTTGCCCAAGAAGATGCTTCTAGAATCTTCTTGACATTTGTCTCCTTATTCTGTTCCTAACTCGCGTGTCTTCTCTCCCGGTCCTGGTTATCTTGTCCTCTGTTGCCTTCAGCCTGGTGTCAGAGAAAGCTAACCGAGGACTCTAGACTTGCACTGGGGAATCGGGAAGTGCATAATCCATGTGCGTGCCATTGAGAGCTGACTGGCCATCTAACTCGGGGCTTCCTGTAAGGCCCACTTTCTGGGTCTTCTCCCCCATTTTTGGGTCCACCTTGCCAGCTCTGTTCTGTAGCCACCACTCCTGACCCATCACAACTAAAAGATGCATCCTGACCCTCCCTCCCTGGCTTCTCTAACCAGAAGTCACCCAGAATCTGTACCCATTGTAGCTGCTGGAGAGCCAGCTTTTGCTTCAGCAAATGCTGCCCGGTGTTTGCCTGCCAGCGGGGTCACCCTCTGAGGGTGGGTGTGTGGCCTTCTGAAGAGCCCCTGACAGCCTCAGCCTCCCCTCACTCAGCCCACATCAAGCAGCTGGGTTATAAAGGGGAACTTGCTATTTAGAAGGGAATCGGAGAGAGCTGTCAGCAGGACATAAATATTCATAGAGGGAGGTTAGAACTTGAGTCCTTAAAACCTTGATTTGTGTTCGTCTGTTTATGCCTCATTAAAAAGTGGTAAATGAAAGTGGGGATATTCTCTGGAACTGCAGATAAATTGGGCTTGTTCAGAGATAGGCCTCTAACTGCCAGCTCCGCAGGCCCAGCCCAGAGCACAATGGCAGATTGGCTTGGCCACTTTTAGTTTGCCAACTTCAATTTAAAGATGTAGCTTAGCATGAGTCCTGGCCTCGCTCTGGGCCAGTTACTGCTTGTGTGGGCACCTGGTAACTTTCTAGAGGTGTTTTAGGCTGAAAGTCCCCAACCTTTTTCCTTCCCAGAATGACATGTAAACCAGGGTCTGGCCCAAGGGTGGCAGGGAGAAATGTAACCTCAGACTAATACTTGCATTAGGTAATCTACAAAGTACAGATCTATATGCATGTATAATTGCTTCTTCTAACTTCTTCCAGCTTCTATGGGCACGAGGGGAGGGTTTCAGAGACCGTTGCTACGTGAGGCCTAAATCCATCCCAGCCCTGCAGCTGCAACCATGCCCAGCCCTACTCCACAAAGGCTGCAGCAGGCCAGGCCTTGTGGCCACAGAGGAGACAGTTGGCTGCCATGCCTTCTAGAACAGGCGCTACAAAGTCAGGCACCCTTAGGGTAGAATGGGCCAGTTTGGGCCAGACTTGCCCCTGGGCTGCAGGTTTACATCATCTGCCCCAGGGGCTCACAGTTTGGGAAGATGAGGTTTGGACACACAGCTGGGATAACAGTGTGCACTCAGTCTCATTAATTTGCCAGGGGAGGAGGCAGCACCCCTCCAGCCAGGGGCAGCAGACAGACAAGGCCTCATGGAGGCGGTAGAGCTTCAAGAATTAAAACTTGTTTGGGACCCACATGGAATTTGGTGTCCTGATTATGGTTTCTGCACCATGGGATGAAAACCGCAAATCTCGGGGACCTGAGGGGCTGGGCTGTGTGTGTTGGGGGTGCTGCTGTGAAGGGTGGGCCCCATAGTGGCTGGAAGCACCTGCTGCTCTCTGCTCCGGCTCCTTGGCTCCTCCCCATCGCATCCGGCTGTTGCTGTCCCCTGAGCCTGGCTCCTGAGCTCATTTCCCTATAGCGCCTGTTCTAGGGCGGCCTCTGGCCTCCCCGAGCACAGGCCCCATCTCCTGGTGGGGACTGTTTCCCAGGACAGCCCTCCCTTTGGTGCCCATTAGCAGAGAAATGACACAATTAACTAAGTGATTAAGTCAAGGCTCTGCAGTTGCTCCCTCCCCCAGGGCCCTGCTTGTGGAGCTGGAGCTGGAGCTGGCAGCAGGTTGGGCTGTAGGCAAGAGGGGAGATGGCGTGCCTTCTGTGCCGGGCACTGCGATGAGGGGAAGTGGCTGGGATGGGCGATGGCCGGGCAGAGGGCAGAGGGCCCAGAGACTGCGGGTGCAGCTCTGACACTCGCCCAGAACACCTGCCTGGGACTCTGGGACTCGTACTTGCGGTCGCTGACTACTGTCTCTGCAGGGGCCACTCCAGAGGGATTGGAGCAGAGAACCGGCTGAGACCAATATGGAGAGGGGTGTTCCACTCTGACTCCTCAGAGAAGTCATTCCGTTTGGGGGTCCCCGCTCTCCCATTTGTGAAATAGAGGTCATATGGCTGTTCCTCCCAGAAGGGTGGTGATAATGAGTTAAGTCAGATGGAAAATGGAGCATTACGGGGACCCAGGGTACTATTCAGTCTGCTGTGAGGGACGCAGGGCCCTCTGCACCTTCCCACCCATCGCAATCTAGAAGCCTGCCAGCAGGGCACTGCTGCAAGAAGAGCAGGCTCGCCCCGGAGAGGTGGCCAGTTAGAATCAGATGGGCACAGATGAACCTTCAAGGCCAAGTGCATCATACCAGGACCCAGGCCTGGATGATCCAGTCCAGGATTTTATAAAACATTTTCCCACAACTCAAATTATTTCCCTAAGAACACATCTCTGAAACTATAATCAAATGGGAAAACTGATACCTTTGGCAACCAACCTCTCAGCAGCTTCGCTATTTTGCCGCAAAAGGTAAAACTACCTTGATGATGGGCAGTGTTTTTGCACAAGAACCATCAGAAATAGAAGTGGCTTTGAGCTGCATTTTTTACACTCAGTACTTTTTATTGATTCTCATGGGAAAATGTATATTCTTATGAGTGAGACTACTTTAAGATGAAGTGTGTCAGTGGGAAAAATACCTCTGCTGCTTGAACCCTAGTGTCCAATTGCCCATCCCTCGTGTGGGGTGCTTTGAAAGGCAGGGCCTTCCTGAAGCATCCCATTTCATCCATTCTAGGATACGCCTGTGTGACAGGTGCCTGCTGGCTGCTCCTGTTGTGGGGCCCCTTTGGGACGTGTGCTGGGGAGACAGTGACCGAGGGGCTGCCCTTATCTGCCCCAGTCGGTGCTTTGGCCCAGTGGGTCATGGCAGCTGTGAGACCCTAAGCAACACTCCCAGCCATTTCCAGTGCAGCTCACGCTGCACCACGTGGGAGATAGAGAACAGCAAAACAGATATTGGGGGTTGAAGGGGGGGGGGCTGTCCGACTCCTAGAGGCTTCCTTCACCCCACCCCCGAATCCCAACTATTTTGAAAGTTGACAAGATCTGCCGCCCATTTTCATCTGCTGGTGTGTGGTGTGTTTCAGATCGATGGGCTGGAGGAGAAGTTATCACAGTGTCGTAGGGACCTGGAGGCTGTGAACGCCAGGCTGTATGGGGCAGAGCTGAGCCCAGAGGCCAGGTAATGCTCCTGCCCCCCCCAACTCCCCAGCCCCTCCCACCAATCCTGGGCCCTGGCCTGAGCTTCCACTCCCCCCTCCCCCTGCCATCGGACACCTGGGCCCTGTCCCCCTTGTCCAACCTGCCCTGGTGTGGCAGCTGCCCCTCAGGTGAGAAGAAGGAAAAGGGCTCGAGCCATACAACTCCTTCCCCCTTCACAGGAGGACTCTGGAGAAGGAGAAAAACAGCCTGATGAACAAAGCCTCCAACTATGGTAAGCAAGTTCCCTCTGCTACCAGCGCCCCCTCCAGCCCCAGGGTCAGGAGACGCAGACTGCCCAGGGAGCCCACGTGACAGGGATCAAGGGGTTTCTTCAGGGGGGAGCCGGCTGCCAGGAGGTTGCAGGGACCCACTGCAGGCCCAGCAGCCTGGAATAGCAGGCTCGTTCCTTTGTTCCGAGGAAGGAGAGGGCTGTGCATCTGTTGTTTCTCTGAGGGATGAAGGGGTATAGCTGTAGCCAGATCCAGTCTCACATCTACCCGGACTTGGGAGGTCTGCCCTCCCTGCCCCTCTTCCCAGGAAACCCTGTGGGAGTGGGGGCCGTGGGGGCCAGGGTGAAGAAGGATGAACCTCTCAGTTGGGCCCATGAAGGGCTACTGGGGGTGGAGCAAGGCTGCCACCTTCTGGGCACTGGGGGTAGAGCCAGGCAGAACACAGAGCTAGAGGGCAGCTCTGGGCCCACCCCCACCCGCATCCCATCCCCGCTGGCCTGCGAGAAAGATGCTCTGCGGAGGCTCCTCAGACTTATCTGTTTTATTCTCCCTGAGGGGCCAAACCTGGCCAAGAACCAGCCCCAGAACCGTCCACAGGGCAGGAAACCTTCTAGAGGGACCATTTTGAAACAACACTAAGCACTGCATGTGCGCAAACATTCCCCTGCCTGGGCCCAGGGCTGGTTTGCAGGAATGTCCCCGCTCCCTCACAGGCAGGAGCGCACATCAGCTCCCCCTCAAGCTGAGCAGTTGGCACACAGTCGCAGCATCACCCCACTTGAGCCCTCAGCGTACCCCTACATGCGCATCATGAGGGATGAATGGAAGGTGTGGCTGTAGAACTGCAGGCCTGGCTTCCTCTAGCGGTGAGCCCATCCACCTCGTGACAAACGGCCTCTCGGCAGTGCCAGTTCCTGCTTCGCTGGGCATCCAGCAGAGAGCAGGGCTGGAAGCCCTGCTGGTGCGGTCCCACCCTGTACCTCCTTGTGTCAGGCCCAAGGCGAATGCCAGGCCACCACCTAGCGCGGCTTTCACATGTGGCCTTGTGGGTGACCCCTTCACACATTCCATCCTCAACTTCAACTGCAGTTGAAGAGAAATGGTGGAGCAGCATTGTGTTGGGACTTTTCTGGGCTGGGATCTGTAGCCAAAAGGCTGTGAGGATGTGGGCAGATCAGGGACAGTCGTTTTTGTGGCTGAGGAAGTGGCTGGGAAGGAACCCGTGCCCTCAGCAGTGTGTACCCATCTGTGAGAGGCAGGGGCAGATGAGTAGCAGATGGGCCCAAACCACCTGTCCAACACCGTTTCCTCCTAGAGAAGGAGCTCAAGTTGCTTCGGCAAGAGAACCGGAAGAACATGCTGCTCTCGGTGGCCATCTTCATCCTCCTGACCCTCATCTACGCCTGCTGGACCATGTGACCTGAGGATTTCCGGTCAGCGCAGGCTTCCCCTCAGCGACCTGCTCACAGCCAAGTAGCCCTCAAGCCTCAGGAGGATGACGGTACAGGGACATCTCCCCGACCCAGACACGAGCAGGGCTTCCTGTGGGCCCGGGCCCTGCTGCCTCCCGATCCTGCTGTGGGGCCCGGGTCTCCAGGACTTGGTGCTGGCTCCTCCCTTAGCCCAAGGGACATGCAATAAAGAACACCCATGCTCTGTCTGCTGAGTAAATGTCAGGGTGGTCTGACTGCAGCTGGGGGGTGGCGGGGGCGGCACTCAGGAATCAAGGAAGAAGAGACATTCAAGGGAAAGCTCGTGGCTTAGATCTCAAAGGGAGAAGGGGGGGCTGTGAAGGTGAGCCCCCAGCTTAAGTGGGGGGTGAGGCAGCAGGAAGCACTCAGTCAGAACTAAGCTGGGAGCCATTTCCAGGGTTGGGCATCGCTGGAGATGCTGCTATTGTGCCACGTGCCCACCACCCCCACCAAACAGTCTTGCCCTCCCATCAGTGCCCCTGCCTGTGTGGTAGAAAAATGCAGCCTGTGCAGCGAAGGGCAACTTGGGGACTTGCAGTGGTCGCGTGGCAGTCCCACAGGAGCAAGGAGTTAATCCATCTTCAAGAGGCAGGCGAGGCTGGTGAGGCCTGGCGGAGTGGGCAGCACAAGCCATGGTAATGACCAGACAGACTTATGGTGACAGTGGCCAGTAAATCAGGCTGGGTCTGCAAGAAGCAGGAGAGGTGGGGCCCACGGGACAGGAGAGCAGGAGCCGCAAATACAGACATCACCTGCTGCCCAATCCTACTCCCAGCACAGCGCCCAGGAGGGTTGGGTGGGAAGCTAGAGCGAGGCAGGGCAGGGCAACCAGGAGGAGGAAGGGCTTGGGAACCCAGATCATCCTAGTAAGTAAAAACAAGGAAAGGAGTTGCCCTAGGAGCTCAGGCTCTGAAATATCAAGGAAGGCCCTTCGGGGCCATGGTGCAGCCAAGTGCTGGCGGGCTCGAGGGAGAAACTGGCAGCAGAGTGATGGGACTGGTGGCGAAACTAGCCTGGAATGGAGAGGGAGGTGCCACCAGCACCTGTATGTCCCACAACCCCAAGCACAGGCCCACTGCAGGTGCAGGAAGGAGGGGGGCTGGCTGCGGTCAGCGAAACCATGTCTCCCTCCCTCTCCCCCGGGGCTAGTGGCACTAATTGGTCTGACACCTCTGTTATTTTAGTCTCTCAGACTGAGCCCGGATTGTGACAGTACCACCACGGGCTGGGCTGTGTGATTTATGTAAGGGGGAGAGTGCCTCCCTACCCTGCTGGGCTGTAGGTTCCCTCATTCTCCAGTTCAGGCTTCTCACAGGAGCCCCCTCTCTGGCAGCAGGCAGCCCTGGGAGCCCTGAGCTTGGACAAGGCTCTAATTAAACACACCCTCTTCTCCCCTCTTCCAAGAACAGGCTCCTCCCCTTCACCTTCAGCTCAAGCTGTTTCCCCTAAGCCAGTCCCAGACCACACGGCACGGAGGACAACCAGTAGGAGCCCCAGGACAGAGCCACACAGGCATTAAAAATATGTTTATCTTTAATGATCCAAGATTCTGCAAGACACACTGATATACCCAGAATTGGGTGGAAATACAGCAGTTCAGTGGTGCTGCTGCCACCCGGGGGGAGGCGGGGGAGGACTGGATGCTGGCTGGAGATACCCCCCCCCCCAGGTGGAGTCAATTCCAACCTCACAGGAAGCTGCTGTGCCCTATCGCCATGGAAACCAGTCTAGCACTGGGATGGGGCCCTAGGGAGCCTGTATAAGCATCTCAGAGGTATTTCCCATCAAGAACAACCACAGGTGCCCTCCCCCACCCAAAGCTACTGCCCAGCTTCCCCTCTTCCCGTTCCGCTTCCACCAAGATAGAGGAAATGGAGTGACCACAAAATGACAAAAGTGACTGACTGTACCATCTACTGGGAAAGAAAAACAGGGTGGGGGAAGGGTGGCAAGGTGGCTGTGACACACAGGGGTGCCATGATTGCCAGAGGGCTAGGTAAAACCCAGCCCCAGAGGTCCCTTCTGTTGCAGTGGGGCCACTGCTGCTGGGGCATAGAAAAAGGCAGGTCTCCAAGGGTGCTTCCTCCCATTCTAGAGCTGCCCAAGGTCCGGCTCAATGGGGGTGGGGCCCGGGAAGCAGTCCCATCCACTACCAAAGACAGTGCCACCTGCATCCTGGTGTGGTGTCAGGGACGTGGGGCCCATATACCTCCCTTCCCGGCCCGCGGGACTGTCAGAGGTCCAGGCTGAGAAGAGCTCCAGAGAAGACCAGGGCAGGGTGCGGGGAGGAGACAAAGTCTCCAACTTGGCATCAAAACAGAACAAGTTCAAAGAAACAAAGCCTTGATTTGTACAGCAGCTGCTCCTGGCCAGCTCACGACAGGGGGCCTTCCCCCACTCGAGTTGGCCTAGTAAAAAGTTGGGGAACGCAGGGGTGTAGCCACCCTCAGGGCAGTGCATGGAACTCAGAAAAGTGAGTCTACACGATACAGGAGAGCGGCAGGGCTGAGGCCCTGCTGCTCTCGGACATGTCCTCCACCGGCCCTACATGCCCTGGGCCTGACCTCAAACCCGCCGCAGGAGCAGCGTCCTCCAGGCTGAGTCCTGGCAGGGAGGCAGTTCCCGGGCCGGTCTCCAAGGAGGGAAGTCTAAAAGGTGTCCCAGAAGGAACGTGAGTGTCCTCTGAAGGCCCCAACTGAGCTCTTCAGGGGAGATGGGAGACCACCCACCCCTCATGGCCAGGCTGCAGTGGCTGTGCCCCCGTCCCTTTCTGAGGGGAAGGAACCAGGAATGTGGCCCCAGGCGTTCCGCAGGAGTGGGCATCCCAGGCCCTCAGGCGCTGTGTGTCTGGATGAAGGACAGGACTTCCTCCTTAGACAGCTTGTCCGGGTCCTGGGGCTTCTGGGAGTCATGCACACGGATGCCATCCCCCCACTCCCAGAAGAGACGGCTATAGTAGCAGATACTGGGGAGGAGAAAGGAGGTCAGAGGGGTGCATGCGGAGAGAGCAGGACCAGAGATCACCACCCCACCCCTGACAACTGTGCTTAGGGGATGGGTGTTCTTAAGAATCAGGAGTCCACTTGAGAGTCTTCCTCGAGCAGCCAAAACCCCAGAAGGCCCCAGCTTCCCCCTGCCTTCCAGAACCAGCTTTTCCCAACAAAGCCCTGCTGCTGCTAATTGTATCCAACTGAATTTCTACAATTACTGACATTCCTGATTCATCTGTGCTGTTCTAGTAGAACAGTGTTAGTGTGGTGACAGAAACTAGTGTCAATGGCTAATTATGGGCATATGGGGGCTGCTGGTAGCTGTTGGAACCTATGACCAACAATTTGGCAAATGGACATTGGGTCCTAACACGGGACAGTTGGGACCATGAGTCCCAGGGGCAGGGCTGTGTGCCCTCAGCACACTCCCACCCCCAGGCCAGTGTCACAAAGTCATGTCAACAGTGGCTGCTCAGTGGGGCAGACGCCCTGCCTACGTGGGGCCCTTTGCACCCAGGCCCCCCAACCCTCACAGCAGCTCCTGGCAGCTCTATCACGGAGCTCATTACCCAGGAGGGGGGCCACCCCCACCCTTGTGGGGAGGAGACTGGCCCTTCCTCAGGGGAGCCCCTGTGTGGGCAGCAATCAGTCTGAGGACCTGGGGTGTGCCCCAGAGGCTGGCTAGCGTGCTGGCACTGCTGAGGGGCAGGCAGGCCCGGAGGAGGGCTACTCACTGAAATGGGGCAATGGAGTCTGCAGGAAGGTCAAAGGTAGAGGTCTTGGTCTTCTTGTTATAGAAGAACTTCCTCTTGAAGCTTTTGCTGAATCCCATAGTCCACGGCTCTGACAGGAGGAAGAGAAGCCCAGAAAGGACAGAATACCCACGGGGGACAGATCAGGCCAGGTGGGACGGGGCTGCCTCCAATCCTGTCTTTCCATTCCCCTCTCCACCCACGTGCAGGCAGAGCACAGCCCTCATCACCAGCCCAGGGGGCTCCAGGACGGTGACTAAGGTAGAACCCTCCCAGTCCTGCTGACCTGCCAGCAGGGCAATGTCGCTGGGACCCATGAGAGAGCAGGACTGTTAACCAGAGAGCACTGAAGAAAAGGGATTCTATAGGGGATGCAAATGGCCAAGCCTGACCTGGACCTGCTGCTGCCCACTGAAGGCCCTCCTCCTGCCATGAGGACACCATCACGCGTATACAAGTTGGGGTCCCCTCTCCCCAGCCCCAGCCCAACCCCCAGGAAACACTGAAGAGAAGAGGCTCAGGGAACACAATCCCTCCCCACCATAACACCTCAAAGAAATGCCGACCTGACTGCTCCCCACCTTAGTAGGGACCCCTTAGCTCTGGCTCAGGCGGCGTCTGGACCAATCACCCGGGGGGGGGGGGGCAGGGACAGGGACCAATCACTCAGCACCCACCATTCACTGTCCTGACGATGTAGAGGCCAGTGGGCACGAAGTGCCGGTCGTCCCGCCCCGTGTAGCTGAGCTTCGGGGTGCCGCTGGAGCCCTTGATGATCTTCATTTCTAACCTGGTGTCCCCGAGCAGGCATGCAGACAGGAAGGGGAGTGCGTGAGAACAAGAGAAAGCCTTACCTTAGTCTCTGACACCAAAATCACACCAACCACAGTATTTTATCTTGGTTCAACATAAGAAACTGAGGCAGACGTGAGTGAGCTGCTCCAGGCCACGCTGCAAGTGACTGGTGCCGTGCTTGCTTCAGGACTCCCACTAAGTCATGAGGCAGGGGAGTGACATGCCCCCGACATACTGTTGTTTGGGGAGCGTCAGTAAGGGTGGATCTGAGACCACGGCTGCCACTGGCTCCACCACCCACGGCATCACTGGCCAGTAAAGAGTTAACACAAGGGCACAGAGACTCAATGCCATAGTGGGGGCACACCCAGGGTGAGACCCACAGATCTGAGCACCCCAACACTACTAAGAATGTAAGGAAGCAGTTATGCCCCCTGTACCTTTCCAGGCTCATTCTCTGTGTCAGCACCAGGAGCTGGGATTTATAGTGTTTCAAGCAGCTTGCTACTCGGCCCCTCACAGGGACAATCGTAACTATTACAACATCAATGAGCCCATATTTCTGCCCGACACATACCCGCCTGCTCCCCTCCTGACAGGGTGCTGAATCAGCTCTCAGCCGGGGGGCTCTCGGCTGCAGTGCAGCCACGCTGCGCCGAGGCAAGGCAGGTCGGGGGCAGACGGGGCCTGTGGGCCAGCTCCCCACCCACCCAACCATCTCTACACACAAAACCAGAATGAATCCACGGCCGTGCTCCCACCCCCCACCCAACTCCTCCAATCCTGAGCACTCACCTGACAAAAATCTTCTCCATCTCTTCCAGCCTGTACACCTCCTTCACCCTGCAGGTAGAGGGACGGAGAGAGGACAAGCTTCCTGGGGGTGGGGGGAGCAGCTGGCAGGCAGGGGCTGTGCCTCCCCTTGCCCTCAGCCTCAGGCCCCTGCACCACCCAACCCTCGAAG
Organism: Rhinolophus sinicus; assembly: GCF_036562045.2. Taxonomy (NCBI): domain Eukaryota; kingdom Metazoa; phylum Chordata; class Mammalia; order Chiroptera; family Rhinolophidae; genus Rhinolophus; species Rhinolophus sinicus. The sequence continues at coordinate 87,661,479 of NC_133755.1, forward strand.
AATGTGGACCCCAAGCGTGTCACACTGCTGTCCTACAGAGACAAGCTCTAGGTTTCAGAGCTGCCACGCACCCCTCGGCCTGCCCCAGGGCAAATGGGGAGTACAGCTATTGTTACGGAAGACAGGAAGGAGAGAGCAGGGGCTGGCATGGCAGACAGGAGAGAGAGGAAAGGCTGGCATGGAAGACAGGAAGGAGAGAGGAAGGGCTGGCATGGAAGACGGGGGAGAGGAAGGGCTGGCAGACAAATATGTCTCTGCCAGCATTCCCACCCCAGTTCGTCACACTGTAACCAACGTGTGGACTCTTGCCCACGTGTGACTACATGGATTGAGGCCTTCCTGTACCAGCTACTTCCAAGCAGTCCTCATAGGCCTGTTACCACAGAGGGCATGGCTCCTGACTGACGCCCAGCCCCTCACCTCTCGGGGCCCTTGAATGCGCCTTGGGAACTGCTGCTGGGGAAGGTCCCCAGAGACCCAGCAAACGGACCACAGGCAACGGAGGGAGGGGCCTGGGAGCTGCCTGTCGTGACCAGGCACACGGGACATTTTCAAGTGCAGGAAGAAACTGCTTTTTGAATTTCAGAAGCCATCTATAAAGTGCATTCTCAGTACTGGATTTAATTTTAAGTAAATTTATGTTAAAAAAAATAAAAATTATTTTAATAAAGTATAGACACCTCAGTCTGTAGACATATGAAGCTCCAGAGGTAATAACCTCAGACCTTGCTTCTCCTGGCACATCCATTCTCCATCCGTCTGCTCCCTAACTGTTCTCATCCTCCTCTCCTCCCTCAGGGGCCTGGAACGTTCACACAACCTAACATGGCAGCAAACCCTGGCCTTCTTCCCAAGCACCAAGGATCCCACTCCCTCAAACCATTCTCTTTTTCATGTTCAAAACTCCCGTTCCCTCAGCACCCTTTACTTACCTGAAAAAAAATGAAACGGCCAGGTGACATGCTAATGATACTCAAGTGTGACTGTGTGACTCACGAAGGTGCCTATGTGCCAGGTGCATCTCAAATGAGGACACCTTAACCCCTAAGAATGACTCTCCTGTGGAGGCCGGCCCACTGTGACAGGCAGGATGGGGGTGACTCTGGGGAGAAGGAGCCACTGACTAGCACCCCCAAACAAATCACTCATCAAGGGCAGTCTTATTTCTAGAACCATCCTTGCCTGGTTCCCTCCACTGAGCCCTCCCCCATCCCTCACAGGACGTGAAGGAAAGCAGGCATTGGCCAGAAAGCAGCAGCAGGGGAGGGGGATTTGAGAGGAAGAAATGATACTCTCACCTGATGGGATTCATGTCCGGCCGACTAGGCTTGGAAACAGCTTTCACAAATTTCTCCGCAAGCTGAATTCTACAATCCAAACAGTCTCTCAGACACAAGCAAGGGCGCCTCCACCAGCATTCTTGGCCCAGGGCGTTTCCACAGTGTCAGTGGGAGAACATTCCTGAACCCAAAGCAAAACTGCTCCAAGAGGCACACTCATGCCCTCAGGAAGCCCCCACTGTCGCTGTCTGCTGACGTCTTCATGCATGCCCTCTCCCTCTCTCTGACCTCTCGTTTCGCTACATCTGGCTTTCCCTGACGTGAGCCTTCAGCTGAGCTCAGGCAGCTCCACGCACTCCCGTATCATCTTGGTTGTGTCTGCTCCATCCCCCGAACCACACACCACAGTCCACCCACTCGGATAAGCCGAGTGACGTCAGCCGTGATGGTGCAACCTGTCCCGCCCTCCTTTTGGTCCCCTACTCCCTTAACAATGAGGCACCCACCCACCAACAAAAGTGCCTCTGTGGGGTTGTAGGGTCCAGAGGAACTGACTTAAATGGGACGAGACATGTTCTTCAGAGAAGACCCTCCTCCTCCCCTCGCTCAGCCTTAACCCAAACATCATGTCTGAGCTGCACAACTGCGGCACGGTGGGAGTGTGCCGGCACGTGCCCCCCAAGCCAAGCCCGAGCACACTCTGGAGTGCCACGCCCATTTCTCCCCCGACTTTGGAACCAGCCCATGGCTGGAAGAGAGGAAACTGTGAAGGTGTCCTTAAGCAGAGAAGGCCTGGGTGCGGGCCCACCCTCAGGCTGCTGCCATAGAGCTGCCTGGCCCTCCCCGCCCACCCTCCCCAGGGCCCAGGCCAGACCGCTGGTTAAAGTGCTGCTCCCGCACGTCGCTGCCATTCAGCACGAGGACATCCAGGATGTGGATCGCACTGATCTTCCGCTGGGCCTTCCCCTAGAAGGACAAGTACACTGCCCACCCTGCCAGGCATCAGCCTGGGCCCCCTCTGCCCACCGTGGCACGCTGGCCTCAGTCTACCTACAGAGGGAGAAGGGAAGGGCTCTAAACACAGGATATTTCTGTTGCCTCCCTCCCAGCTGATTCTTAGCACCGGACTGGCCCAGGCTTGTGAGCAGACAGAGATCTGAGGCTTTGGGTGATAAGCCTCCTTACACTTCAAACCCCTGGTTCTCCCAGCAAGGGCCTGGCTTCCCACTCCTGCCAACTGTTCCCAGTGACGGTTCTACATCATCCGTATGGCTGTAACACCCAAAGCTCGTGGGGAACAACAAGCTGCTTCTTTCCCAAGGGATCCCTGGTCAAAAATTAAATCAGCAGCTAAAAACTACCCAGTAGGCCCACCAGGGCCCTGGATGCAAGCTGACAGACGTGTCCTCTTTCACATATGGGGACTGGGGTTTCCTACCTGAACATACCATGGCTTAGGTGAAGGAATAATTACAAAGCTTTCCCCTGGCCGTGGGCCCTGTCAGGCACCATATACCATGTAACCCAGTTCACTTGGGGGCGAAGGGCCAAGCTCAGCTGTGCCCCCATTTCCTAGCTGGCAGGGCCAGGACACATGAGCAGAACCACCTCTGACCTCCCCTTTCAGCTCATGGACGATCTCCACAGAGAGCAGAGTGTCCCGGGGTAGCTCTGTCTTCAGGTCTAGCTTGACCCAGCGGTCTGACGGGCGGCCATCCCACGTGTAGATCTGGGACTTCTACGGGCAGAGAGAAAGGCCTGGCTCAGGCAGGCATGGAGATTGAGGGGCGAGAGGCTCAGACCTTAAAAGGGCTTCTAGTTGGCAGCCCCCAGCTGACAGGGCTGGGAAATGTCAGAAGACAATGTCTGGGAGAGACGAGTTGGTTCTACTTCAGTGATAATGACCGTGCTGTCCTCCACCGGAGAGACCCGGCTCAGTGCCCGAGGTGGGGACACAGCCGGGCACCATTCCAAAGGCCTAAGTCCATGATTAGTGGCCCTCAGGAAAGATTTAGCATATGTCTGAGGTGGGTTTGCTGAAGGGTCCAGAGAGCAGACCGGGAGAGAAGAAGTAAAAAGAGAAATGCGAGTGGACACACAGAAAAGAAGGAAGGAAGATAAAATTATATAGAAAGACAAATCAGAGTGGAAAGAAAGGGCAATGAGTTTACCCAATTAAGTAACACACAGAACTGCCAAGGCTTCCCCTCACCCCATTTTAGAGTCCAAGGGCCCCGAGGAAGGAAAGGTTGTATCTTTGCAAGAAGGGATGACATGGGGTGGTTACAAAGAAACGGCTGCATGGGCTCAAGCCCGATTAGCCTGCTGACAAGGTTCCCTTTAGCAATGCAGAGATAAGCAAATATATACCTAAATGGAAGAAAGAATGAATGAATGACAACTGGCTAACTCAGAGGACGAAAGGAAGTGAAGTTGCAAGAAATACCTTTCCTGGGGCCAAAGCCCCAGTTTCTTGGTGCTAAGAGGACACACAGAGTGACAGGCAGCTGTCCAGATTCCAAAGACAGAGGGCAAGCTTCCCACCCCCCCAGGTGGGCAGGCAGCCAGCGCAGACTTACCCCCAGGCCGATGAGGAACTTCTGCTCACTGCCAGACACCATGCAGCGGTAGTCAAGCACGGGGCGGATCTTCTCCAGGGTTTTGGAGGTGAGCAGTGTGGGCTTATAGCTGAAGATGTCAATCTCAGTGCCCTGCAGCCCCGGGTCAGAGAAAACACAGCTGGGTTGGGGGAAGGGACAGGCGCTCAGTACGCTGCCTATGTGGGGGTGGGGCCGGCTGGGAAAGGTGAGGGGCAGGAAGCACTCCATCTCTGAAACAGCCCCCCCTGCACCCCTGCTCTCCCTAACCATGCACTGACTGGGATCTAATTCTATCTGCCTACAGTGTTCCTTTAAGACCTATTAGGAGAGGCTGAGAAAGGAAACAGCACCAAGTCCCCAAATATAGATCGATTTACCAGACCTGTAAGGAAATGTCACCAGAATATAAAAGCCACCCCTTCGATAAAACAGAAGGCAAGGACTCACCAGCAGTTGGTGTGAGAGCAGTTAAGTGATCTCTCCACCCCATTCAGAAAAATGTACACATACTAATCTTTCGAGGTCATCTTCAACCTCATTCTCCAGTCCCTGGCCCCACAAAACCAATGCAGTGACCCACTATCTGGGCCAGATTTAAATGAAGCCCCGGGAAAAACTAGAAGTCGGGTGGTAGGAAAAAACAGGGTGGAAGAATTCCAAGGACCAGCTCACCAGAAGCAGGACACGAAGCCAAGGATAGGCCAGCCCCATCGTGGGGGTCTCCTGGCAGCCCCCCGGCCTTCTGCCCAGCTGCCCTGCCTAAGCTCATCTCACACTTCACGTCTCCCCTGCAGGCAAATCCCACAGGACACCACACTCACCGGGGGGCGATACTCAGCACCACTACAGGTGGCCCATCAGGACCAGAACCTTCAGGCAGCCTGACGGACCCTCGGGGAACACCGCCCTACGCCAACGGCTCCCACCTGCGGTGGCCTCAGCCAGCCCCGCGGAGCCAGGGTGGTACCTCCACAAGCCCTCGGGAGGCCAGGCCGCTGGGGTTTCAGTGACACCTTCCACACTTAGAGTTAGGCCTCTCTAACGTGTTGTTTTCCCCAGATACCAAACTTACCTGGATCAGCTCAAAGAACTTAGATTTCGGGTCTGAGGAAGAAGGAGCAACTCGAGCCTGGTCTGGGATCTGAATAGACAGCAAAGAGCTTTGACTGTCAAATACACTTTTGACCAAGGCGTTTGAGTCTATGTAGGCGAGGGGATAGGTTCAGACTGGGGAAGAGGAAACGGCCTGTAACAGGAGTCCAGACAGAGGGCGAAGGAGGTGGGTAACCCAGTCACCGCTCCCTTTCAGGCCCTGTGGGAGCGCGCTCCAAATGCCAGTTCCCTTTCTCTGGGGCTCTCTGGGGTCAGCACTGCCACACAGGGCCACCGGCAGCAAAATAAGGCCTGTTCACCCATCACCCTGTCCTTTAGGACCCAGAGGCAGGGCCAAACTGGCAGTGCAAGGGCCGGGGAGGCAGCAGCCAACGACACCGAGATGCTCAGCTCTGGGCTGCTTGGAGGGGAGGCAGCCATGTCCATGGGGCGGGAGACCTTAGGGGACGGGGTTGGGAGGCAATCCCATTCTCCTCGATGGCTGTCCTGCCCGAGATAAACAGTGGGCTGGGGAGACGCTCACCCCCCAAAGACGGAGGCACTCTTTCCGGATCTCTGCCTGCCGAGGCTCACTCAGGGTCCTGGCAAAATGAAGAGACAAGTGATTGAAACCTCCGTGAGGGACAAGGAGTGTGCCTCCTGTGCCGCCCTCAGAACCCCCGAGCGGAAGCCCGTGTGAATGAAATGTGTGCGCACACGGAGGCCATGCGGCCATTAGCCCGGAGCGTTTATCAGTCACACGGCTCTGCCTCTTGAAGACGGGATGACCTCCCCTTCCCACCCAAAGGAACGGGAGGAGACTGCCCTCCTGACCAACCACCTGGATGACAGGGTTCCCTTCCCACACCCCCTTTTCCAGTTACCCACAGGTACATTCTGGCTCCTCCTCTGCTGGTACAGGCCACATTACGTCCACCCTGACAGACATCACATTGCCTCAGAAAGCTGAGCTAGCTTATGCTCGCCCCTACCAGAGATTCTTCCTAACCAGTCCTACCTCTCCTCTCTCCATCACTCTTTACTCTGTGTCCCCTGAACGTTATGCATTCTACACCCTCTGATGCACTGTTAATAACTTTTCCTGTATCCTTTTCCCTGGTTCCTCTTATCTTCCCAAAGACAATGTAAAGTCTTTAGGGGCAAGGTGAATCCATCTGCTTCTCTGGCACCCTTCACAGACCACAGCAGAGTGTGAGATAAAAGAGTAGGTGTTTTTAAATGTTTGTTGAAATGAAATAAATAAATAAAACAAAAAGATCTTCCCTTGAAATAGGTGAATTCTGGAAAGTGGGCAACACTCACGTGTCTTGAACAAAGGCATGGATTTTGGCCAGAGCTTTGATCTGCAGACTACAGTGGCTAGAATAAAAAAGAAAAGAAAAAACATTTATCTCAGAAGGATTACCAAAACAGACAGCTAAAAGACATCAGGACAGAAAAGTTTAGCTGGAGCAGTGACCATGTATATTTGGGGGAGGGGCTGGAGAGTTGACAGAGAACCCCCTCGACCACACCCCAATGTGTAGTTACATGGGCCTGCTGAAAGCTGAAGGTAAAGCAGAAAAACTGAGTCAAACCCTTCGGACACTCAAATCCCAAGTCCTGCTAAAAGGAAGGTTCTAATACCATCCTTAAAAGTGTAAAGCAGTGGTAAACTGATTCTAAATAGAGCAACAACAAAACCCAGACCCACTTCAACTACAGACAAACTGACTCAATCCGCCTACACTAACAGCCATCCTCTCTACTCTAGTCTCCACTGTTCTTTTACATACAATGTCTGCATTGAATAAAAAATGAGACATGTGATAGAGCAAGAAAATGTGACCTATTGACAAAAGAAAACTAGTCCAATAGAACAAGACCCAGAGATGGTCCAAATGTTGGAATTATCAGACAGAGCCTTTAAAATAACTGAAAAACATATTAAAGGATCTAGTGGAAAAGTTGTATAACATGCATAAAAAGATGGAGAATATCAGCAGAGATATAGAAACCATATTTTTAAAAGCAAATAAAAATTATAAAAGTGAAAAATATGGTATTAGAGATAAAAAATTATTTTGATGGACTTATCAACAGACAATAGAGGAAAGAATCTGTGAACATGAGGACAGACAGGCCAACAGAAACTCAAACGAAAACATAGAGAAAAAAGTGAAAACCATAACAGAGCACATGAACTCTGTGGGACAATAACAAGCAGTTTAACATAAATATAATTGGAATCTTGGAAGCAGAGGAAAGAAAGAATAGGACAAAAATACGGACAACAGCTAAGAATTTCCCCAAAATGATGAATGAAATCAATCCACAGATCCAAGATCAGAGAACCCCAAGCAGAGTCCATACAAAGAAAACCATAAATAGACAACTCATGGACAACACGCTGAAAACAAAAGACAAACAGAAAATCATGAATGCAATCAGAGGAGAAAGAACACAGGATATACAGGGAAACAGTGGTAAGAACAATGACTGACTTCTCATTAGAAAATAAGGAAAGCAGAGAACAATACCTTTAAAGTGCTGAAAGAAAAACATTGTCAACCTCAAAATCTATATCCAGTGAAAATATCCTACAAAAGTGAAAGAGAAATAAGTACATTTTCAAAAGCCAAAAGCCGAAGGAATTAGGCTCCAGCAGACTTGCACTACAAAAATAGGCCAAAAGAAATTCTTTAGGGTGAAGGGAAATGATTCCAAATAGATACCTGGTTCTGAAGGAAAGAATGAAGAACACCAGAATGGCTAAATATGTCAGTAAATATCAAGGAACCATTAAAAAAAATTAGATGTACATATATAGGTGTGTGTGTCTTTAAATCTCTGTTTGAAATAAAAATAATTGCAATGTATAATATGGTTTTTTTAATAAAAGAACACACAAAGGAAGGAGGACTGTAAATGCATGCTTACTGTGCTAAGGTCGTTACATTGTTCATGAAGCAGAATAACTTTGAAGGTAAAATATGATAAATTGAAGATGCACATTGTAATCTCTAGAGTAACAACTAAAACATAACACAAAAGACAAAAAAAAAAAAATCCAAGGCGATAAAAAGAAATACTACTAAAAAAAACTGAATTCACCCCCCCACCCCTCCACTAAAAAAGGAAGGAAAGAAGGAACAGAGAAACAAATAGCAGACAGGGCAAACAGAAATCAAACAACCAAGATAAAAGATTTAAACCCAAACATATCAACAATTACAGTCCATATAAATGTACTAAACACACCAATTAAAAGGCAGAGACTGTCACACTTGATAAAAAGGTAAGACCCAACCATATGTTACTTACAAATACAAAGACACATTGAAAATAAAAGGACATAAAAAGACAAACCATGTAAAAAGCAAAAGAAAGCTGATGTTGCTATATTACTATCAGACAAAGTAGATTTCAAGACAAAGAATATACTAGACATAATGAGGATATTTCACAATGACAAGAGGTCAACTCATTAAGAAGGCAAAATCTTAAATGTGCATATGCCTACTAACACAGATCCCAAATATATGAAGTAAAAACTAACAAAACTAAATAAATAGACAAATCATAATTGAACAATCATAACTGAAGACTTTCACAGCCCTCTTTTAGCAGGTGACAGTATAAGTAGCCAAAATACCAGTTAAGATATAGAAGATCTGAAAAAAGGCTATGAACCAACTCAACCCAATTAACATTGATAGAACACTATACCCAATGACAGCAGCTGGAATATTTACCAAGATGGATAATATGATAGGCCATAAAAAAAAAAAAAAAGCCTTAATAAATTTCAAAGGATGAAAATCATACAGAGCATATTCTGAGTATAGTGGGATAAATCTAATAGGTATCTTGGAAAGCCAAAAATAGCTGGATATTAAATATCACACATCTACATAATCCATGAGTCAAAAAACAAATCATAAGGGAAATTTTAAAAATACTTTGAACTTTATAGTAATAAAAAGAAGGTAACATCAAAATGTGGGAGATTCAGCTACAGCTGTCCCCAAAGGAAAATTTATTTATTTATCTATTTATTTACATATATATATATAAATTTACTATATAAATTTATATTATATATTATATATGCTGTAATTAAATAAAATTTAAAAATTATAGTATTTGTAATTGAATTTAAAAAATAAAAGGAAATTGTTTCTTATATGTCTATAGAGCAACCATCTGACACTGTACCACACTATCACAATATTATTGACTATATTTCCTATGCTGTATATTACATCCCCAAGATTTATTTGTTTTATACCTGCAAATTTGAACCTCTTATTCCCCTTCACCGTTCTCCCCCATTTTTAATTTTTCAGTTACAGCTGACATTCAGTATTATTTTATATTTCAGGTGTACAGCATAGTGGTTAGACATTTACATAATTTAAGAAGTGATCCCCCTAACTAGTCTAGTACCCACCTGGCACTATACATAGTTATTACCATACTATTGACTATATTCCCCAAGCTTTACTTTACATCCCCAAGACTATTTTGTAACTACCAATTTGTACTTCTTAATCCCTTCACCTTTTTCACCCTGCCCCCCAGCCCACTTCCCATCTATCACCCTGATAAATCTAGTAGCCATATAACACCATAGCTATTACAATATTATTGACTATATTCCTTATGCTATACTCTACATACCCATGAATACTTTGTAACAACCAATTTGACTTCTTAATTAGTTCTCCTTTTTTCACCCCCTCAAACCCCATCCCCCCAATCTGGCAACCATCAAAATGTTCTCTGTATCTATGAGTTTGTTTCTGTTTTGTTTATTACTTTTGTTCTTAAGACTCCACATATAAATGAAATCACACTACATCTGTCTTTCTCTGTCTGACATACTCCACTCAGCACAATACCCCCAGGTCCATCCATGCTGCCGCAGATGGCAAGAACCCATTCCCTTCCATGGCTGAACAATATCCACTGTATATATGTACCACCTCCTCTTTATCCGTTCTTCCATAGACGGACACCCAGGCTGCCCCTACATCTTGGCCATTGTAAACAATGCTGCAATGAACATATGGATGCACACATCCCCTTGAAGTAGAGTTCTGGGTTTATTTGGATAAATACCCAGAATGGGATTACTGGGTCCTTCTTTGTCTCTTGTTTATAGCCTTTGTTTTAAAGTCTATTTTATCTGACATGAGTACTACTACTCAGATTTTTTGTTTCTTTTTTCCATTTTCATGAAATATCTTTTTCCCATCCCTTTACTTTCAATCTGAAGTGAGTCTCTTGTAAGCAGCATATGTAAGGGTCTTGTTTTCTTATCCATTCAGTCACCCTATCTTTTGATTGGAGCATTTAATCCATTTACATTGAAAGTAATTGTTGATAGACATGTAGTTATTGCCATTTTATTATTCACATTTTTTATCTTTTTTTTTTTTTTTTCATCTTAAAGAAGTCCCTCTAAGACTCCTTGTAACTATACTTTGGTGGTGATGAATTCCTTTAGCTTTTTCTTGTCTGGGAAGCTCTTTATCTGTCTTTCGATTCTAAATGATAGCTTTGCTGGGTAGAGTAATCTTGGTTGTTCTCCTTTGGGCTTAATTTTCTCTTTTTCTAGTTTCTTTGATTTTGGACCCTTTTTTCTTTTAATATATTTATACACAGGGATTATAAAGGGAAATTTATAGCATTTAAAAATATGTATATTTAAACCAGATAAGGACTTCAAAAGAATACAGATTCAGAGACTAATATCCCTATGAACATAGACACAAAAATCGTTAATAAAATATTAGTAAATCAAATACAGCAATATGTGAGTGGTAACTCATGACCGACTGGAGTTCATACAAAAATGCAAGATCTGTTTACCATTTGAAAATCATCAATGTAATTCACTATAAATGGAATAAAGAAGAAAAATAATTTCTATAGATACAGAAAAAGTGTTTGACAAAATTAAATATCCATTTATGATAAAAACTCTCAGCAAACTAGGAACAGAAGAAAAGACATCTGATAAAAGACATCTACAAAAATCTACCCTTAACATCATACTTAATGGTTAAACATTTTACACTTAAAATCAAGAACGAGGTAAGGATGTCTGCTTTCATCACTTCAATTCAGCATCACACTGAAGGAACTGGTCAGAGCAAGGAGGCAATGAAAAAACACCTACCATCATGACCAGCAATTCCACTTCTGGGTGTTTGTCCAAAAGAACTGAAATGAGGATCTCGGAAAGGTATCAGCATCCCCACGTTCACTGCAGCTATTCACAATAGCCAAGATGTGGAAACAACTTAAATGTCCATTGACAGATGAATGGATAAAATGGTCCACCTGTTTGGACCCTTAAGAAAGCACTTCTTCTGATTCATTGTTACTATACAACTCTCCAAGCTACCTCAAAAAACTTTCATCCAATGGTTGCCCACTTAGAAAACTGAGCCAACTGTCACAACTTTAAATTATTACCACTAACAGGGATGAGGAAAACAATTAAAGAAGGTTAAAAAAAAAAAGAACAGCATTCAGATCACCCATCTGGGGAACTCATGAACTGGCAAAAGCTTTGGTACCAGAAACTTCCAAAGCATGTCACATATTTGCTTTCCAGCCATCTCCTGCCTCCAAACAGCAGCTTTACAAGGCAACAACCATGATGGCATTCTACAAACAGAAGCAATTAAAGGGAAATTACTTCTGCCACCAGGGACGCAGAACAAGGCTCCCACCGATCACCCTTGTCACAGGGTGTGGGAGTAGGATGAGGGTCCCCAAGGTACTCTAAGTCCCAGGGAGCCCTGGAACGAGCAGACCAATCCCAGTTACCCATTTTCCAGGGTTGACCAAGAGCCAGTCATTCAGTCCTTCGTTCTCTGGCTTCCCAGATACCCTAGTGGAGCCAGCAAAAAACACCTGGTTTGCTCACCTCTCATTGGACCGTATCATGTAGTCAGTAAATTCCTGGTCTTCCTTGATCACCTTCAAGGGGACCACAAGGTTGACATCGGAATCAGAGTTCCGCAGCTGGTTGAGCTTAATATTGACTGAGAAGAGGTAATCCCGCACGTCGTCTATGCCCACCTTCAGGCCCTTGCACACCACATACCTGCAGGAGAAAGCCCGTCACTCCACTGAGCAGGGCTTCCCCGCCACCAGTCCTCCTCCCCAAGCCCCTTGCTGGGTCACACAGCTCAGGAGCCTTACGTCTATGCGCAAAACACAGCACAAACTCTGTGCTGCAAACATTCACCTCAAATCCTTCCGTGTTACATTGGGTTGTATTTCTACTCTCTAGGACAGTAGAGAGTGCCAGTGCCCTGTGCCAGTCTAGCTGCATCACCATCACCTGGGGGTCTGGTAAGTTACAGACCTCATCAATCAAACTCTCCAGGGAGGGGGCCCAGAAGTTGGGTTTTAACAAGCCACCCAGCAGTTTGGATCAGCCACATCTTCCCTCACACCGTGCCCGGACATTGTGTCCTGCCAGGTAGTCCCCTGGTCCTGCCCCGATCCATATCCCTCCAGATATCCCTTCTATTGGTCACCTTCTCTCTCCTGCGTCAAGTCAAGGATCTCCTCCATGAGAGTGGTGAATAAGGCACGTGGAGACGGGGGCAGAGGCTGACCTGGCCTATCGCAGAACCATAAAGACATGAACCCCGCCTCCTCTTGGCGCTAACCACTTCTTTAAAGTCAAGGTTTTTACTGTAGCTTGAGCAGAAAGCTGCACCAGGATTTGTGTTCTGCCATTTAGCCAACTAGTCTGATGACAATGGAGAGGAAAACCTCACCTCTCTGAGTTGGCAGGTCGGCTGGTAATCGGCTTAAAGAGACAGACTCGTTCAAAGCAGCAGTACAGCAGGTAGATGAGCCCCACGCTGAACGGTGTGAACAGGTCAAAGGTTTTACAGAGGAAGTGGCCGCCTGGGTTAGAGAGAAGACACCCAGAGCCGTCAGTGGGTTCTAGTCCAAGAGGTGGGTAAGGCAGTGTCAGGGAGTAAATATGACCAGTCAGGGCCCAGAACTTGGGTCCCCTAAAAGTCAGAGGCGATTTAAGGGGAGACTTGGCTTTAGAGGGGACTTTTGGGATTCTACAGCACTTTCTTCCCCCAACTCCTCATTCTGCCACTGTCATGTGATATAGGCAGATTTTTTTTTTTTAACTTCCATGTCAACACTTGTACATGCTCTTGTCCAACAGGGCCTCTAAGCGGGTCGTGGGTGGGGAGACGGCTGAAGAAGGGTCACCTGTCCTGACAACCGACAGCGCCATGAGGAACTGGCAGAGCAGCAGCTGCTTGCTGAGGATCTCCTGCAGGTTCTCTTGCCCCTCCACGGAGAAGCCCTGAAATGGGAGCACAAGGATCAGAATGGGAAAGAACAGCGACGAAGACCGAAAAGAGCATCCCTACCTCATCTTTGCTGAGATTTCTTGAAGTGCTTTCATCGCTCTCCACCGCCTGACTGATAAAGGTACGGCGCAGCCTCTGAATTGTTCTGGCATGGTCACATGGCCCGTTATGGGTGAAGCCAGCATTAGGACCAAGGCATGACTACCGGACCAGTGCCATTTTCCGGCTCTGTCATGCCCAGGGGATGGAACCAGGTCTGCTTGTTCAAGGAGATGGTCCCGAAAATTATAAAACTCACATGGGAATCCAAGGGAAAAATGAGCAGAACAGAGGCAGAACACTGGCTCGTCACAGGCCCACGACAAGACAGGAAACGGATGCCCTGTTGAGTCTTATGGACCCCAGGGAGTACGTGTAGCGTGACTTCTCTGCGTGGGCTCCCTCAGCCGCTGTGCTGGCCGCTGCACAGGCCCAGTTTGGACACAGGAGAAGGCGAGCACAACTCTGACAGTCAGTGATCTCTCTTTCCCCTGCTGACCAGGACATACTCACAAAACCCACTTTCCTGGCCCAAGACCACGGAGCCTCTCCCTCTAGCTGGCAGAGTCTCTGGCCAGAGTGTTTGTTCAAAGACAAGGTGTTTGTTCAAAGACTATAGTTGCTATTCCTGGAGTGGTCTCCTTCCCTGGGAGATGCCAGCAGGGGGCAGGGAGCCAAGCTCACAGGAAAGCAAAGGAGGGTGGGGGGAGGAGGCGGGGAAGTTACTGTTCAAGGGGCACAGAATTTCAACTTTGCAAAATGAAAAAAGTTCTAAAGATCTGTTTCATGGCAAGGTGAATATATTTAACACTACTCAACTGTACACTTAAAAGTGGTTGAGATGGTACATTTTAGGTTATGTGTTTTTTATCACAATAATTAGTAAATGAGGCTGGCCTCCATTAAGCTGGCTCCAACCAGGCCAGGTCTCCCTGACTCAGTCCTATGAAGGTAACAGCTAAATGACTCAACAATGTTTAGCAATGTCTTCCAGGTTACAGGTGTTTCTCAAAATGCATGCCTGTTTGTAGGTTCAACCAAAAACAAGGCAGAAGGTTTCTGCCCAAGCAGGAACACAATCCTGGAGTTTGCCACTCTGGTTGCCACCCTGCATCAGTGGCCTCCCAGGCACTATGAGACCCTCACCCCCACTCAGCTGGAGCAGCCCCCACCCCCACCCCCACCCCCACCCAGCGCGTCTATGTGCTGTGCCCTGCTGTGCGCAATGCTGTGGCGAGCAGTAGGGCACCTTCAGCCTGCACATTCCTTCACCTTTCCACACTCTCCTGCCTGAAGGGCCACCCGAAGAGCTCCAGAGGCTTTTCTCACCTCTAGCCATGTGAACCTGGAGCAACTGCCATGTTCCCTGTCCCTCTGCTAGTCTAAGACTGTCTGACACGTCAGATTACCGGGTGAGATGGCTGCAGTGGGCCCTTCTGTGCCTCAAGCAGCTGCCCAAGGAACAAGGTTCCATGAATACTGACTTTAGCTCAGCCCCTGAGAGAGCCTCCTGGGGTTCCCCCCGAGCTGCTGCCTTCGGTTATGTGGTCACCTGTCAGCCCACCCAGAGGCTCAGGAGTGGCCATGTGCAGACAGCCTCTGCCAGCAGCAGCATCCAGGTGGCAAACGGGAAACGTTCTTCCCGGTTAGTTTTGCCTAGTTCATCTTAGCCACGGTCCTCCCTCACTGTGTCTCACACCAACTGAGACCCTTTGAAGAAGTAAGCCGAGAAGCGCCACCTGTGCCAAGCAAAGGTGTCCACATCATCAGTGCCTTGACAAAGCGATCACTGAAAATATGTACAAAAGAATAAAAACATCCATCATACATCCCCTACAATCTGAATAGTGAGCTAGCTAAAGGACTAAATCACACGAAACAAAAACAAGTCTCCAGCCTCTAATGTGATAAATCCCCAAAGCATCACCCTCTGAAGAGCAGATCACCTACCCCGTCGGCCATCAGAAAGTGGACCCCCTTGCGATCTGTGTTGTCCAGGACAAAATTCCGAAAAGCAGTGATGTTTTCTGGGCGGGTGATGTCTCCATCTCCGTCGATCCCGCCCTCGCCTAGCGGGACACAAAACTCACAGTTAGCTCCTCTGCCCTGTGCCCCCGAGGAGCTGTGAACACAGGCACCCACTGGGTCCCAAGGCCCAGGAGAAAAGCCCCCGGGAGGAGCAACTCACTGCAGTGATGGGCCGGGAGGCAAACATGGGGCCCTGCTATCACAAAGCAGAGAACAGAGGAGTTGACCAGCCAAGAGCCATCAACTGAACTACAAGGTGCTCGGCTTTAAGACCAAAGTTGGGTTGAAAGCACTTACATTTTGGAACCAACATCGACTTTTTTTTTTTAATTAAATTTATTGGGGTGACAATTGTTAGTAAAATTACATAGATTTCAGGTGTACAATTCTGTATTACATCATCTATAAATCCCATTGTGTGTTCATCACCCAGAGTCAGTTCTCCTTCCATCACCATATATTTGATCCCCCTTACCTTCATCTCCCAACCCCCACCCCCCTTAACATCGACTTTTTAACAAGGACTGTTAAGAAAGTGGACCCCCTTGGACTTAGGATTTGCTGCCAAATCACAATTACCAAGACAGAGTGCAGGGGACTGCTGTGGGGCTGCTGAGCTATATTACGGGTACATTCTGCACACCCCACACGGTCCCACACGCGGTCTGGAGATGGGGTGGGGTTTTTGTATGTTAACAACCCTGCCAGGTCTCAGCCAGAGATCAGGTAGTTTAATTATCTCCTGTCACCAGGAGAGAAGAAAGGAGAAGTTACCATATTTTGCCATGTATGATGTGCACCCACATTTTTGGCCCAAACTTTCAGAGAAAAAAATCTTTAGTTTTAATTTTTTAATTCAAATTTTTATTTGTTTCTATTTAGGTACTTGTTTTTTGTAGTATAAAGGAGTTTTAGCATTTATTTTTTAACATATTGTGGTACAAGAAATTTTATGTAACAAATACAGTGGTACCTCAGTTTTTTAACGTCTCGGTTGACGAACATTTCAGTTTACGAACACCATAAATGTTATGGATCTATGGTATCATTAGATAGTAAAATTCATGCTAAATTTGCAAGTTTTAGGGGTTGATTTTAAAGGTCTGGAATGGATTAATCCATTTTGCATTACTTTCTACGGGGAAATCATGCCTCAGTTTTCTAACATTTCAGAACTCGAACGGTCTGCCGTAACGGATTACATTCGAAAACCGAGGTACCACTATAATTATAACACAAGAACAGATACAAGAAATTTTACATACCGGTAACAAATTTACGATATTTACGCATCATAGAAAGCCAAGAACTTTTCGTCAGTGCAAGTTCATAAGTTCAACAAAATCGATGATCCCATTCCAGGGTATTATTTTGCATATGGATATCATTATTGATTTCTAGAGTTACACTTTTAACTCATAAACATAAATAAAAGAACTGAAAATATTTACATAAATACGGAATTAGTACTACCCATGTAAAATGCGCATTATTTTTCCCTCACAATTTTGGGCATAAAGTACACATTATACATGGCAAAATATGGTAATATGGCTTGGATAAGAGTTTGCCTAGTGAAGGGTTTAACTGTATCCCACAGGCTGGGGGTAAAAAGGGACAGACTAGAGAGAACTGAGACCTTCATGACATGGACTGGGAATCCCAGGCTGAGAGACCTGGGAAAGGAAACACAGCAAGTGGGTAACAGCTGCTTCTGACCCAAATTTCCCACAGAGGACTGTCCCTCAGAGCCCCTCGTACTCTCCTCGGTGTCCTTACCATAGTAGGGTTCAAAGAGTTCACTGGAGGCTGAGTAGAAATCCTCCAGTTTAAAGTCATTAGGGCCCTTCAGAGTCATTCCAAAGCCCTTCGCGTGCCACTTCTTCCTCCAGAGCACATACTCCGAGAAGCCCCCTGGGCCCGCGCAGACGTCTGCAAAGTACAGAAGCTCAGCTTCCCGGTCCTTTACCAATGGTTTCTGCAAGGTAAGTGGAAGACAGGAAGGAAGAGAGAAAAGATGGCTCAGTGAGGAGCAGGAAGGAGAAGGTAGGGGAAGTAACACAGCCTTTCAGCAAGCACAATGCAGTGTTCCCACCGGGGACACACCACGTAGGAAATGGATCCTCTGTGACTGTCACCCTCTGGGGTTGCCATCCCCGCCTCAAAATACCCGATGCCTTTGGCACCACCAGGCCTAGCTCAGACTCCTGATAAAACGTCTTAATGGGCACCTGAGTATGCAGTTTTTATTCCTCAGCATCTTTTTTCACCATATCCTGCCTTATAAGAGTCCTACTGAGCAGAATAGATGCTGTACCCCCCACATTACAGACAGGGAAAGAGAGACACAAAGTGACCTGTACCCAGACAGTCTGCCAGAAAGCTAAATCAGAATCCAGTCAGCCCACCCACCAGTCTCAGGGCTTCCTGTCTAACCAAAGCCTGGGGGGCTCTAACATCCCTTCCCAGTCACAGCGCCTACCTTTCCAGACTATAGCCTCTGCTTCCCTTCACTCCTTCCTCCTAGGTTCTCCCCACCCCCCTTTTTCTCCCTTCCCACCCCCTTCTTCCGCCTCCCCCCACTCTGGTTCAAGCCATTGTTTCTCAGTCTAGTTGTGTAGGACACAGCTCCCTGACCCATGCTGGTGTTATGAGCCTTGCGCTCCCCTCCCCCAGATGGGGCAGTCGGTCACCAGTTGTCAGTCATCACTCACAGCAGCTCACGGCAGCTCTCACTGGCTGCTGGCCGCTCACACTGGCCACCAGCCGCTCCTGGCAGCACATGGTAGCCCACGGCAGCACACAGCAGCCCACAGCAGCTCACACTAATCTCCGGCTGCTCACAGCAGCCCAGCTCCAGGGAAAGCTGTTGTTCACAATCTTAGCCGTAGAGGGAGCAGCTCACTGGCCCATGTGGGAATCGAACCGACAACCTCAGTGTTAGGAGTACAGCGCTGCAACCACCTGACCCACTGGGCTGGCCCCCCCCCACCCCTTTTTTCAATTAACGGTTTTTTAAAAATAATTTTAGATATACAGAGCTGCAGAGAGAGTTCTCATACACCCTTCACCCAGTTTCCAGTTCTGCTAACATCTTAGACTGCCACTTGTCAAAATAAGAAACCAACACTGGTACACTACTATTAACTGAACTCCAAACTGGAAGCAGATTTCACTAGATCCTTGTTCTGTTCCAGGATCCAGTCCCAGGTACCACAATGCACTTCGTCTCCTCCCCATTTGCACTCCCTTCTCTTGCCTTTGCCCCTCTGCTAGCCGGGAACTGACAAGGCAGAGAGGAAAAAAATACACCAGTGTACAGCTTCCAGGCAGCCCTCAGAGCAACCGCCCCCACCTCAGGAATAACTATGTTACAATAATCATTTGAATTTTTATTAGATTACAGTTTTGGCCACTTCAGTACCTTTAACTCTTAAACTAAAATTTATGCTGAATGCAGCACTGACCTATATTGTGTGTCTACACTTCCCTTTTACACACCTAGGCCCTCGATGGTGAATTCTACTTGTCCCGACCCTCCACAGCAGAGAGGATGCACCATCTACACTGCTGGCAGCAAGAGGCTGAGCTCTAGAGTGGGTGACTGCAGGGGACCCTGATGAATATTCAGCAGGAAGGAAGGAAGGGGCATAGGCAGCTCAGCCTTCCCTCTCTGCACGCTGGCATGGCTGACTGCTTGTCCAGAGTTCTGTAACTGCTACAGAAAGCTTTAGGGGCAACAGTTCTAAGAAAGAAAGAAAAATACTAATGTTCACAATCCGGTCACTTTCTAAATGACAAGGGCCTTGCCTCTGATGATAGCTGTCTAACTTGATCAAAACAGTGAAAAAGTTTCTGGAAAAAGTGACTTCAGCTTGGATAGATCAGTTCTTTCTCCCTTTCCCCTGTTCCTGAGCCATCAATTGTTCGTATTTTTTCATTATATTCATTTGCAAAAGACCTAATGGCATTTGCCAAGAACGTGTAGCACTTTCCAGACAGTGGTAATGAGGCAGGTGTCACAAGTTTAAGGCCTGGACACGCTGCAAAGAGGGAAAACCACATTCCTCACGGTGGGCTGTGCCCCAGCCCCAGACTCCAGACTCTCTGGGTGAAGAAAGACAGTGCAAGGAAGGGGAATGAATCAATGAAAGTCTCTCACCTACAAAAAGAGGGCATAAATATGATTTCATTTTGTGATTTCAAGGCATGTGGCCCTCACAGGCCACTGCCAGAAGGTCTTTTTCTAGAAAGGACAGCTGGGGTTCTCACTTCTGCCACCTACTGGCTGTGCAATCAAGGGCACACAATTGATATCTTTAAGCTCCAGCTTCTGCAACTGTAACCTGGGATTAATGTAGGTTATTTCTCAAGACTGTTGTAGGATTAAGTAAATTACCATGTGCCAAAAACCTTTATACACTGTAAAATACTAAACAAACGGTAAGATATTATACTCACTAAATCAGCTATCTTGGAGTCAGCTCTTATCCTTTTCCATCTTTTTCTCTTTCCAGTGCCTAGTGCAGTACTTCACCCCCAGTAGGCACTTTGTAAACGCTGTCTAATCTCCACTAAGACAGCACTGAAACTTACAAGATCTACACTCAGTTTTTGTCTCCTGTTACACTTCAAAACAATGTTTTCTTACCTCAACAATATCCCCAGGCACACAAATCCCTCGTATAATGTTATGGTTTATGATACACTTCCATATACCCAAAGAATCTAAATCTTTTCTTTCCCTTGCCTCTTCCAATTCTTGTTTACAATTTCTTTATTTCCCTACCCTTGTCTCTTCTCTCCTTTTACCACAACCTGCAGAATCAGAAACACATGGGGAAAAAACTTCAGTTGTCCCCCACTTTCCACCTCCAACCTCTCCACACCTCCCCAAGCTTCAGGTTCTCCACGCTATTTTATGATTTGCCTGATCCAAGAGCCACCGCAACCCAAGCAAACGGGGTGTGTGCCTGGACTCCAGCCACTCCCATCTCTCCTGGGAACTGCTCTAGAGCATCTCTGCTCACCTGAAAAACACACCAAGCCTGCTGGTTTGGCTGCCACTGTGATCCTTAGGGCAAAAGGGAGAAGAAAACACTAGGGGCTGGAGAGAAATCACATTTGATAGTGGAGTGGAGAGAAACATCTCTGAAAGGGCAATTCTCCATGGCCACTGACAATCAATTCAGGTCAAGATGCTGCCTGAAGCGTTACAAACACGGCTGCCTTTTCCTGTGTAACTAACATCTCCACCCTGGACCCGAATGGTACGACCCTGGTGCCTACTTCATTTTCCTGACAGCAAAAGACAACAACCAGATACTAGCTGCTAGAGGCATTTTCATTCAAAAGCCCAAAATGACGCTGTGACTTCCCATCAGCTTGACAGAGCTCCTCTGCCAGGAAGGTGTATTAAAGGAAATCATTTGGAGCTCAGAAAATTAAATCAACATTGTATCAACCTAATTTTCTCAAGACGCTAATTCTAAGAGCCCTTTTGAGCTACCTGCTGGTACTGGAAAATGGGGGCGGGGGGAAGACATGGGAGAGAGAAACGACTAATGGCTAAAGGGGACTACACGCCAGTTTTGCCAACAAAGAGAAAATAGGTGAAGCTGAAATGTTAAAGAACTCGGAAAAAAAAGTTTCTTTAGTGAGTGAATAATCAGGGGAAGGAAGGTGAGTGAAGCAGAAACAGGTTTGGGAACAGCTGGCCCCTGGCCCCTTCACTATCAAAGAGAACTAACATTCTAGAACTGGATAAAAATGTTTCAAAACCCTGATAATGCGAGAATGAAATTTCTTTTTTTCTTTCTCTGTCATCATAGAGGGTGTGTGTTCAGAGAAATGAGATGCAGCAGAGTAGAAAATCGTTTTGTTCTACCACTTCTTGAGGGGGGCCAAAGCCTGATTAACTATGATCTCACACAAAGCTTACTCGAAGAGACAGGGAGGGAAAGTGGCCACATCTGAAATCACAGGTCTTAGAGCTGGAAGAACTCTTCAGGGCCTCCTAGCCTGGCCCTCTGGCAGGTGGGTGGGGCTACTTGCAGAGATGAGGAGGCTGAGACCCACAGAGGGCATGAACTTCAGTGACACCACCTGCAATGTAGTAAGTGCTGCACTCCCTGCCCCCTTCTCTGAACACACAGCCTATGTTTTCAGACATGACATTGATTGTAAATAGACCATGAAAGGATCCAGATGCCCACATTTCGTTCAACTCTCCAACATTTCCCAGATCACTCCCGTCCCGTACCAGAAACAGCACCCAAATCAAATGTCACAAGTTTCCAATCAAAACATAAGTTCACTTTGAGGACTGTATACTCACCCTCATCCACTGTAGAAAGAAGGCGGGCTAAAGCTCCCTGGTGACAACTGGCCTCCATGTGCCAGTGAGCACCAGAAGGCTTTACAAACATCCCAGCCCTGCACCCTCCCAGCTCTCCCATCCACCAGAACGTCCAGAACACATGGGGAAAGGGGTCACATCAATCTCATTCAGAATGGAGTTCCTGGTGCCTAGCACTGAGCCTGGCAAACGGGGGGCTGGATAAGTGTATGTTCAATGACAGCAGAAGGAGGGCCCAGGCTCTTACTCATGGCCTCACCTCCCTGCTCCCCAGGCCTACAGATGTCACAGCTGCCGATTTTACCCAGGCATATCCCTGCCTGCCTCCAACTGGAGTGAGCAGCAGAATCTGCAGAGTTGGCTGGGACTTTGGGCCAGAAGCCCTCGAGACAGTGCTTCCGGGGGCAGTCCTGGGGCCACAGGAAGCCCTGTGGGACCCTATCGGAGGAGCTCCAAGCAAAATCTCTCTATCATAAAATACATTTCTAACACATAGCATTGCACAAATGGCAGTTTCTGAGCTACTGAGGCTTAAGCCCATTTAACACTATGAATTCAGAAGCAGAATCTTGTTCTCACCCCGTAAGAGTCTCGCGGATTTGTAAAAATGTGATCAAACACAAAATCCATGTTAGCCATCTTCATTGCAGCCCTGCAACAAAGCAAGACAGAAAAGCGTGATTCAGTACCACATGAATGGAAAGCTGAGGCCATTCGTGGAACAGTCCATTGTGGCAGGCGGGGGGCGGGTAGGATGGGCGGGAGGGGATGTCAGCAAACCTATTTAGGAAGAAGACTCCTCGGATCATCTCGTAGGGATTGGCCCGGGTCCGAGCTCGCCGCATCTCCTCCCCATCCAGGATATCAAACACGCTCTGCCCAGAGAGAATCAGAACCTCAGGTGAGCACCACCCTCCACGGTGGCACAGGGCTCTTAAGAGCCTAAGGAACCCAACTCATAGCTCTCCTCTGTGTCCCAGTTCTAAAATGACCAGTTGTGTGACCCTAGACTCTGACCCTCAACTGCATCACCTATAAAATGGTAAAAAAAATAAAATATAAGTTCGCCCCTGGCACATGGTAAGTGGTTCATAAATGGCAGCTGTGGTTATGCACACGGCCGCCTCTGGGCATTGCAAATCCTCACAGCAAATCCGCTTCTCCACTCCACTCGACTTTCCAAGGGACCAGAGTTCTGATCTAAGGCTCACTCAACTGGGGCTCGCTCAGAGAGGGGAAACAACCCAAGACCAAGGTTTGCTGATGGCACCTACCACACAATAGGGATCCCTTCTCCCTCCTCCAATTTTCTCTGAAATCAAAAAGGCTCACTTCACATGGGTACCCGTCATTGTCAGGATATTCCCAACACTCTGCTTGCCAAAAAAATCAGCTCTATGAGGCTGGTCTGAGGCTTTGCTGCTTCTCCAACCCATTTCCTCCTCGGTTTCCTTGGCTTACTCTGCCCCAGGCAGTGTACTTCCGGCCCCACATCAGGCCATGAGACATCAGAGGAAGGCTACCATTCACCCAGTGTGTTAGGAGCTGCCCACTCACTATTCATTTAATTCTCACGGCAACCCTGGGAAGTATTTTCTCCCCATCTTAGAGATGAGGAAACTCAGAGAAGCTAAAGCAGCTGGCCCAACGTCACACAGCAAAAAAGTTGCAAAAACTAGGGTTTGAATTCAGGTCTATCTGATGCTAAAGAATGATTCCAAACCTTTCATTACACCACGGCCCTCAAGATTACAATGAACCAACCCAATGAGGTTAAATGGGTCCTTTCCTGGCTATTAACCACAGGGACCGCACAACACTATAAGGCAGGTCCCCAGGGGAAAAAAAAAGGACACCTTAGAGAAATGTACAAGCTACCCATCTGACCCCCAGGAAAAATATCAGCTAAATTCAGCCCCCACAACTGACTCAAAAGACCTGGAAAAGCCCCACACAGCCCCCCACAACAGTTTCCACCCCCAGTCCCAGCCACACAGCCTTACCTTACACTGCAGCACGCTGTGAAGCAGGTCTTCCCCACAGAACTCTGTTTCATCTTCAATGATCATCTTCCTCTACAGGGAGAAGAGAACAATCTGTAATGACCTTGTGTGACTGCATTTGGGGGGATGAATGGAGAAACTAGGGTCCCTGCCCAGGAACATCAACCCCTGAGGGCAGGACTGAGAAAGTCCTAAGTCCCTCTGGATGTGCTCTGAGATGCAGCAGCCCCCTGGGAGCGCTGACAGAGCCACATGGACTCGGGAATGCTGAGGCTGAGAAGAGTAAACA
The DNA here is from genome assembly GCF_036562045.2 of Rhinolophus sinicus. Classification (NCBI taxonomy): domain Eukaryota; kingdom Metazoa; phylum Chordata; class Mammalia; order Chiroptera; family Rhinolophidae; genus Rhinolophus; species Rhinolophus sinicus. The sequence goes on from NC_133755.1 coordinate 87,685,537, forward strand.
GGAAGGAGATGGTCAAGTTGTGTGTCCCTTGCGTGGAGGCAGAAGGATGGGACTGCCGCCTGTAACAGAATGCCTGTCCTTCAGCCAGGAAGCCTCTGCCTCTGGGATGAGTGTGAGCAGGACACCAGGAGCTGACCGGGTAGCTCACGAGGGCGCCTCACAAGGTGGCAAGTCCAACCTCACGTGTGAGGGAGGCTACCTCTGAACCAACCATGTTCACAGGGAGTGCTCCCAGGTCCTACACTTCAGAACCACTGCGGACCCCACAGAGCTTTTGTTTACGCAGGAGATATATATATATCTACATCTCGAGGTTCATTATGACAAATTAAAACTGAGAACATTTAAAAATGTTTATTCCGTTTAAAAGAACAGTATGTTATGTTAACATAAATAACATTTTTATGAAAAATAACTGTATTTCCAAAAAAATATTTAGTGAGAAGAGTGGCATTGTCTTCAAATGGCACATTTTTGCAAATCTCTTAATATCTGGCTTAGTAGAAGACGGCTCGATTCTCCTGTCCACGTTTGCATTCCATTCGTTGTGATCTCACATGCCACAACCTCTGGAAAACTCTACTGGACACTTGTGAGAGACTTGGAGTGAAAAAGGCAAATGACATTTCGGTATCACTGTGAAATAACTTTGACCTTGCAGAGCTCCTGAAAGTATCCTGGACATCCCTGGGGGCCCCTACACTCTGAGGACAGCTCTCTGGACCGTCCTGATGTGGTAGCTATCTACTTTATTCTTACGATTTTCCAGAAGGACATTAAACAAATTCCCTTGCTAACAACTCCCTCATTACTTTCTGAGGGCAGGTACAGTGTCTTTTCATCTACCTGGAACAGTGCCCAGCAGTGACTAGGACGCACACAGATGTATAAAAAGCTCCTATAAAGAGCATCTGTGAGGAAGGTAAGTTATGCATGCTGGGTTGTTTTGCAAGTTAAATGATGAGGAGAAAAAAAACCCTCTCTGCCACATCTCCCAGGGGCTTATCTGTAAGCCCTTAAAACACCCTCTTGACACAGCTTTTTCCTGTCAGAAGGGTGAGATTCACATTTTTCACATGTGAATATACATACATACATATATACACACATACCAAACCCAAGGAGGAGAAAAGTCAGGAGATAAATGCCAACAATTCAGGGTATAGTTTCCCAAAATCTTACCTTCCCCACAACCATCCAATCGCTCATTTCCTGAGTGTCGGGAATTTCAGTGGTACATTCCGGGAACCACGACACCTGCTCACAGGCACTGGGCTACAAACAAAAGAGAAGGTCAGGTGAGACAGACCCTTGGGACTATGCCCCACATCGTCAGGGCTTCCCCAAAACAATCAAGAGGGACTCAGAGAGAGATAGTAGGATGGGTCTCAGAAGCTGAGGCCAAATGCAGTACTCAGACATGAGACTTGAGAGCCAGAATTCTGAAGTTTAATGTCTGAAGGCCAGGTCCAATTCTGGCTTGAATACCTAGACACTTCCCAAACCTTCAAAGTGTCTTTCATTTGTTCCAAATGAAAGGTTGTTTTATTTCTTGATGAATACCTACTAAGGCTAGGTACTCAGAATGCAGAGTTAAAGAGACATGGTCCTGGTCCCAGGAGGCCTACAAATGGAGCAGGAGGGACACAGAGAAGTACACATAGGACATGTGTCTGCGGTAAGGTAGTTACATCAAGAAAACTCAATGCAATAAGTCTCACCTTCTGATGCCTTTCAAAGTGTTATTCACAAAATAAGTAGGATTCCGCACCTATTCCTTCCAAGACAGAGCAGAAACTGGCATCTCTCAGGCTGTTTCCTCTTAATTTTTTAATTTTCCTTATCAAGCCTAAACAGTGGTTTCAACCTGGCTATATTTTAGGGTCATCTGCAGTCCTTTTACAAAGTACTGATGCCTGGGCCCCATCCTCAAATTATATGGTTCTGTTGGTCTGCGGTGGCAACCGGGTATAAGCCCGTTTTTAGAAGTCCCCAGATGATTCTGATGTGCAGCTGGGGCTAAGTTCACTGGGCTGGAGAGACACGGACTGTGAAACCTAAAAGGTGGCTCACCCGCATGGCAGCTCCCCACAGTCCCTCCCGAGCAGGCACAGAGAAGATATTCACCATTGCAAATTGAAAAATTGTGGTTCAAGGTAATATTACACGCTCTGAAAGGCATAAAATGGTATCACAATGCAAGGTCTCGAGGGCAAGCCAACCACCATCAACTGAGAAAAAGTTTAAAAGAAAAATTACTGAAGCTTTCGTCAGTGAATCTGGCAGTGAATCATGGCTTCTCCCCTTGGTCAAATCACCACCTTTAAGCATAAATGGTTGTGATTTATAAACTCTTAAAAAAAACAAAGCTCATCTATGCTTTAGATGCCCCTTTGGAGAGAAAACGCAGGCTCCATCTGTCTCCCCATGGAAGTCTGAACACGAAGGCTACCTGCAAAGTGGGCTTTGTCCGCAGCTTCCAACCTGGTACTCTACGTTCCTGGGCGCAGCAGTCACTGAGCATGCTCCCTGGGGCGAATCCAGGAATGGATAATGACCTCAGGCCACCCAGACTCATCTACCTCAAGGAAGTGGCCACCATGTGATAGTGAAGCCAAACTCTTAACCAAAAGATAGGGCAGTTTTTTGTAAGAGGAACACTGAACTCTGGTAGATGGTGATTAAGACAGCCCTGCCTAAAAAAAAAAAAATTCAGTAGCCTGTCTCCATCAAAAGCAGAGATTTTATGGGCAAATCTCATTTTTCAAGTTCAGCAGAGTTAGTTCTAATTCTGCACCACTGAGAGAATTGGGACTCTACTTGTTTTCACACAGACGAAGACACGGAAAGCACCAAGTATTTTTGAGGTAGAAACCTACATCTAGCACCCAACTACAAATATTTACCCTATTCTGCACCGTCTCATCTGCTACCCTGCCTGTGTCATCTCCTCACAACTACAAGGCGACACAGCAGGACCCCCCCAGGACCCATTAGCTCTTGGCTCGTCAGCATCTTACTCTGAAGCCTTATTAGGCTTTTATCATGCACAGGTTCACAGGAGTTTTTCCTGAACTAGAACATCAGAAAGATAAATAAAATATCAATTTTCCAGAGTTCAGAGCCACATACGAAGTTAAATTACAGCAACTATGTAGAAGACTAAACATTTGTGTTCTATTTTCTCTACTTTCAACTCTGTAATGCTAATATTTCACCATTATTTTTAGGTGCTTTTATTATACCTACTTCAAATCCTTTGTGGAATAAGGTAGGACATATGAGTAAATAAATGAATAGCATCTCAACATTGTGCCATGAAAAGGGATAAGAGTCTCTTGGTATTCAGGCTTAAAACAAACTGGTACCCAAGTAGGTAAGCAGACTAAACCCAGAATAAAAAAGCCACATGGAATAAACAAACACCTGTTTGACACCAGAACATCATAAACCTGTGGAGAATGGAGAGATGGCAACTAATCCAGTCACTCACACAAGGGGAGAGTGGGTTCTCACTGAATCTTTTCAGCAGAGGGAACACACTACCTGATGAGGTATCTGATCTTGGGCACTAGTGGAAAGCTACAGCTATTAAAGTTCTTTGTGGAGACACACTCTGCCTTCCAGCATCTTCTACCTACTGATCTTAGATAGTCGTATATAAAGCAACAGGAAACAAATCCACATCCTATCATATCCACAGCCCCACCCCCACTGCAACCCCAGTCTTCTGTTTTCCATCTGGGCATTCCTAGGACCTTCCATGTAAGAAACTAGCTCAATCCCCACTAAGCACAGTCATCATACGGCCTCTGGAGGCTTCTAATCTGTTACCATGACTACTTAAAGGCACGCATCCAAAAATACAAGTGGCTTTCCCGCCTCCTCCTCCCCATCCCAGTTACCTCTGGCTCGTCTCGCCAGTCCACGTTCAACTCCTGGTCAAAGCCTTGCAACGTCAGGCCCAAGCCTCTTCGACCTTTCTGATTAGAGGTTTCAACGATGTCCTTCCGACCCTGGCTGTATTTACCCAACCCTTCACCTTCCCTGAAGCCCATCTTGGCCTGAAAGAGAGAAGTAAGGGAACATTCATAGAAACAAACATAATCATGGAGCAGTTCTATAAATAAATAGACATTTATTTAGCCCCTATCATGTGCCAGACATTATGCTAAACCCTAAGAAATATAGAGGAGTAAGGCCTAAAGCTTTCCCTCTAGCCTAATGAAGAAGCATGAATAAGTAACTGAGGGCCGTCTATTCTGGAGGTGAAGGTCTAGGGCAATCAGAGGTTGGATAAACGAGAAGGGACCTCACAGCTGTAATTAAATGTACCAGGAGAACCTAATGAATCTCATTGAACAACTACCCTTCCAGCTAATGTGTCTGATTAAGTGAGAAGTAGATCTACAGCAGGGTTGATAAAGAGAACGTAATTTAAAATGGAACCACTTTAAGTGGCAACTTCTACCTTACCCTCAGCTGGTCAAACAGCCTTACCAGGTAAAGACAATGAGGGTCTCAAGGAAGCCAAATCAAGAGATGAACTGAAAAATAGCTTCATGTAAAACTGAGGTATGTAAAGTATTATAAGATCCAGGACAGAATCATTTTTTTAAAATGTCACAACTGTCTATAAGCTCATGCTGAACTCTAGAGTCACTGGACCCAGTTACATGCCCCAAAAATCAGAGACCCAAATCCCAAACCACACAGATCTTAAGAAGTGCAATCCTAAGATCTGACTCCTCCTAGAGGGCCTATGGAAGGGGCATTACCAGCTCAAGAGCTGGATGGAATTCCTACCGTAGCCACAAATCTTTCCCCAGGTCAAAGAGGCTGAGTGAGTCACAAACCTCCCCATCTTCCACTTCCCCAAAATTTGTGACCCCCAAACTACAATCCTGATTATGACTTTAGAAGTGGCAGTTCTCATTCTTAATTCACGCCCTCCAGGAGTCCAAGTTTCATTTATTCAACTAGTGTTCATTATACATGCATTGCACGTACAAAGTTCATTAAGTGACCCAGGGTCAAATGTATTCTCTATCTCTTACTAACTATGTAATTGTGAGTAAATCGCTAAAAGTTCCTAACTGTACTCGACACACAATGGGAACTCAAAAATATCCGTTTTTGCTTCCCATCCTTTCAATTTCTTCCCCCACAAAACTGGGATAGTAATACCTTCCTCACAGGGTTGTCTGAAGATTAAATAATGTATATGAAAAATCACTTTTCTCCTTGTTATACCAATACAGGTTCCCTTCTCTCACTCTGCTGCTGGAGCTTTAGAAACCCACCCCCAGCGCTGACATACCATAAGCTTCTGGGAGACGCTGTTATACATGGAATAGCGAGAAGACGTTCCCTCCACGAGGGAGTCTGCTTTGAAGGCATCATCGAAAGAGTCAGAGCTGCGCTGCTTCCCCTCAGTTTCGCTGTCCGACCCGCTTAGGCTTGTGGTAGATACTGGAAAAGAAAAAAGGAAAATGTTTTGCTGAGTTTGTGGCACAAAATAGCTTCCAGAAGTCCAAGTTTCATTTATTTAATTAGTGTTCACTATGTATGCATTGCACGTACAAAGTTCATTAAATGACCCAGGTCAAATGTATTCTCTATCTCTTACTAACTATGCAATTGTAAGTCACTAAAAGTTCCTAACTGTACTCGACACACAATGGAAACTCAAAAATATCAGTTTTTGCTTCCCATCCTTTCAATTTCTTCCCCTACAAAACTGGGATAGTAATACCTTCCTCACAGGGTTGTTTGAAGATTAAATAATGTATATGAATTTGGGGAATATAATCAATAATGTTGTAAAGATTTTGTAGGGTATCCGATGGACACTTGTCTCGTTAGGGAGACCATCTCAGGGAAGATGTAGATGCCTGATCACTGCACTGTACACCTGAAGCTGAACAATAATGAATGTCAACTACAAGTTCATATATATATACACATATACACACACACATATATATATGTGCATGTGTGTATATACTTACAAGAAGCGGAGTACAGCATTAGGAATAGAGACAGTGGAAATGTAATGGCTCTGTGCGATGTCAGAGGGATAGTGGATGGGGGAGGGGGGTTCACACAGTGTGAGGGATATAAATGATAAACGTCTATTACTTTGTTTTGTGCACCTAAAACTAATAAAAAAAATAAAAATAAATAATGTATATTATAGGACATTGTTAAATATAAAATGTATTTATTGAAGATGCAATTGTCAGTTTCTGATTGTTTCATCTCCTAGTTTCCTTTGTTTTCAGTCCTTCAAACTTCCAGTTAAGAGGGTGGGTCTATAGCACAGACTCAGAGAAGAGCTGGCTCACAGGCAGAGAAAAGGGAGACGAGAAGAGGGAGGGGAGCAAAGGGAAGGAAGGAAAAAGGAAGAGGAGGAAAGAGAAGAAGGACAGGGAGGGGAATGCTGACAGAGGAGCTGCACCTGGGCACTCCTGGGGGAAGCTGGTGGCCCAAGTGAGCTAAGCCATTATCTTCATGGTCAACAACCTTGCTGCCAAAGGACGCCGAGTGAGACCCCCCTTAGCAGCTGCCAGATGTCGTGGGTTACCTGTCTCCTGGTCCAAAGCAGGCTGCTCCACAGTCTAGCTATTCACCGTGACTGGCTCTTTCCCTCTCCTTTATAGGTAGGTGAATCTCTTAACTTGAAAGCTATTTCAACCCAGTGTAATTTCACTCAGGTAGTTTCTCAAACAAACCCACCCAACTTTGGAAACTGACTGTATCTCAGAAATTTGGTTAACTATTTCTACATATTCCCATTGAAAATGGTACAAATACCAAGCAAGGAGGCACGCAGAACAGGAAATGAAGGTGGTGGTGTCCAATCTGATCCCAAGGCTTGAGAAGTTATATAGCACTCAACAGTATACACATCTTATTAATATGTTATCGTGCTTATTTAAGAATAAAATAAAAAACGTTTCAAGTTATGTGTGTTGTTCTTTCAAAGATCTATTATTGTTAGGATAGAAATGCTTATTATTTAGACCTCAATACTTAATAAACTGAACTGCTAGGTATTTATTTTGGCCTGGGGCATGATGAAAAAGTTATGGTGGCACTGAGGGTCCAAGACCCAAGAACACTTGTGAACCCGTGCCCTGTGTACTGAAATGGACAGATCACCCAGGACATTGTCACGTGAATAAGAGGAGAGCGAGGCCATACGCATGAGCATGGCATCCAAACTCCTGTGACTACAGAGGCAAAATAAGAATATGTATTCTTACTTTTTATAATTGCAAAAAGACCTTTTGGAAGGAAAAACATATAAGAAGACCAAAAAAATTGATTATCTACACATTATCCAGGCATGGAGACAGAATACTAAAATGATTACTTGGAACAAGTGAAAGTGAAAGAAGTAAAACTTTACATTTGTGTAGCACTAGAGTTTATACTGAATATCTTTTTATATTTTTTTATTTATGAACCATGTGAACAACTATCTGTTAAAACTTAAAACATTAAAAAAACACACACACACACAAACACGGACTTAGCGATATGACACAATCCCTTTAAGAAAGTAAGTCCCTGAGAAGAGATGAGTCAAAGCTTTGGAGGTAGTGAGGAGAGGTGCAGAGGGCAGCCAGCAAAACAATTCTTTATACACCCAGATGGTCACTACTCAGGTATTCATAACTTGAGGACTACGATACATCATAACTCTAAAGCCCATCTGCACACCCATTTCCCCACGAGACACCAGCTGGCTAAGGGCTGACATTGTAGAAGAGCGACGCCTTCCCAGCACCCAGGCCTGAGTCTGCCTTCCACTGTGCTCCGGCAGCACAGTACTCACACCATCAGCTCGCACTCATCGCATTGCCTGGAAGCCAGCTGCTGGCACATGCCACTCCACTGGACAGGGTCACTCCCAGAGATCAGGAACTGTGTCACAGTCAGCTTTGCATCTCCCACACCTGGACTGAGGCTGTCCACTTCACAGAAATTAAGTGCTCACTGGAGTGCATTTAAAGGACTCTCAGCCAGTTGTCATCTTTGCTAAGCACCAGCTAAGGGTACAGCTCCGTACAACACCTTGTACGGTAGCGCAAGAGGTTCAGCCCTCAGAAATACGAGGATTCGTGTCATACATTTGTTCAAACCGACAGCGCATACAACACCAATAGCGAACCAGAATGTAAACCATAGACTCTAGGTGATGATAAACTCTGGGTGACAATGATGTGTCAATGTGGATTCATCAGTTGTAACAAATGTACCCTCTGGTGAGATTATGTTGCTAATGGGGGAGGCTATGCATGGGTGAGGGCAGGGGGCAGAGGAGATACCTTTGTACTTTCCTTTAATTTTGCTGTGAACCTTAAACTACTCTAAAAAAAAATGAAGTCTTTAAAAATAAATTTTTTTTTAAAGGTAAAACAACAAAAAGTTTAAGCAGGGATGGAATACCTATATCCTAAAAGAGAACTGGGCCTTCCTTAGACTATTACTTAGCAGGCCCCTTTCCCCGTAGGCTGAAATAAGGCACCTGTCAGATCTGCCAATATTGTTTAATAGATCAGACAACGTTGGTTCAGGACCTGCTCTATAAGAGGTCCATGCTATATGCAATGGGGTACTATCCAAAAGTAACATTCCTACCCTCAGAGGGCTCAAAAATCTAATAGCTAAGATAAATATGCATTTTTAAGGATATAACATTTTGCAAAAGAAAGAAAAAGCTGGTGAACATGTGTGAAAAAATTAGAATAAACTTAAGATGAACATACCTGGCTCCTAAGCAGTTAGCAAGGAGGGACGGGGGTGAGCACGCAGGTGTATGAGGCCCCTGGGCTGCCCTCCCCGTTAGGTGGCTGCCCAATTTCCTTAACAAGCAGCCGACTTGTTTCCATGGACCAGACCGATGCAGCACACGGCAGAGTGCCAGCGTGCCGCTCGGAAGGAAAGACCTAGGATGTTAACAATGAGTAACCATGGAAACTGAGGTGAAGTGATATTTATTTTCTGTTTTGCACTTTTCTGCATTTTCTATGTGAGAAATAAGAATATATTAGTTTGAAAATGAAGGTTAAAAAATAATAAGCTATAGAGAAATGAAGTACCATTCTAAGCTTAGGAAGGGATTAGTTTCTTTCCAGAGAAATCTTCAGAGGACAGCAGATCTGAGGGAAAGACCTCCTGGGGGGTGTAGACTAGGCCCCGGCCTTTCATCTCTCACCGCCCATACAGAGGAGAGAGATGCGCTCTGAAAGTGCCCACACGCTAAAGAACCACCCTCCAAAGGTGCAGGTTCTCTCTGCACAGTTGCTTCCATGCCTTCCACCTGTACTGCCTAGTGTAGAAAAAGGAGGTGTCAGGAGCGTGGGCAGCTCCGAGCACGGCCCTCAAGTTTCCAGGGATCCAGGGATCCTAAAGTTTCCTTCTGGGCAGCCCAGGGATCCAGGGTCCTGATTAACCAGAAGCTACAATGTTAAATCAGTTATAGGATTCCTTTCACCAGCTGTCTGGGGATTCAGAGGTCTGTCTATGAAAAGCTTGGGGAAACCTGGTATCTCCTCAAAGGAGCGTATGCACTGGGTCCAGCTCTAGGGAGGTGCCAGGCAGTCAGCTTTGCTTGAAGACCCATTAACCAGCACCCATCAACAGTATGAGCATCCTTCTTGGGCATGCAGGGTTCCTGCCACCCTCAGATCTCAGAGATTTTTTTGTTTTCTTTGTCTTCATAACATTTTTGGACCAAAATGACAGAAAGAAACAAATTTGGGTGGAAGGTTCATCAGGCAAATCAGTGGTGACTCTGGTGCAAAATTCCAACACCCGACTCTGACACAAAGATCTTTCCACCCATTCCTCTTCCCTAGGTATCACCTAATGTACAGCTGTCCTGTCCAGGTTCTGAGAGTGAGGCTGATGGAGGCTCAAATACCATCCTACTAGGCGTTACTTCGTGAGATCAAGAAGCATGCTGGCCTTACTTCTCTTTTATTCTGTGTGGTATTAGAAGCCGATTCCTAGCCTGACATGATTTAGGACAAAGTCCCCCAGATCGCTCCTGATGTCTGCAAACTACCACAGCCTCTAGTCATTTTTACCCCTGGGCCTTGGGGGCCACTCTTGTCAGATGAAAAGGAGACAACTGTTGTGGCTGTAGCAAAAAGAGGAGCCCTTGTAATGAGGATATAAATTAACAGGAGTAATAAGGTCAGTCTATTAAAACCATTCATTTCATTAAGAACTTGCCCAAGCTGGGCGGCATTCCCATTTACCTCCCAGGAGCTCCCCTTCTAAAACCTACCAGAGCCCAAAAGACTGGAGTTTTCACTTAAGATTTCTTCTCTACTTGATAGAGGTCATTACCCTTAAGTCATTTTAAAGAAGAAAGGTTCACTTTATAGAAGAATCTGAGGTTTTCCAGCGATTGACAAAATTTTTCACGTGGCAACAGAACAGTAGGGCAAACATGCCAAGACTAGAAACGACAGTGACAACACACAAGGCGGGCAGATCCAACCACTAGTGACCAAGGTGAGCAGCACAAAGACACAGAAGAATAAATTATGGATTTTAATAAACATCCAATCCTGCCTAACAATTGCTGTGGAATACACTCATTCCTGTTTAAAGACTCAATTTCCCCCTCATGCCAGACAAATGGTAACTCGTTAGAGCAATTTAAACAGATACCGATAAAGGAAGTTTTTGATTAAGGTCATGAATCTGGGCTGACAGGAAAGCAATGGTGTTTCAGGGAAAATAGCCTATTTAGGGAAGAAGGAAACCTGGTAGAGGGAAAGGCACTTTAGTGGTGCCGGAGAAGGACCCTGGCAACTTCCAAAGCAGCACGCTGTGGGAGGGCCCAGCGCCCAACCTGGATGCACAGCTCAGGAGAAAAGGTAATTGTCTTGGGGTCTCTATCAGTTTCCCTGCGAGAAACAACCAAAACAAAACAAAATGACCTTCATCTGTCTTTCCTTACTTCGAAAGGTTGCTATTTAATAGCAATTTTCCAAGAGTTTATTTAGGCTTGAAAATGCCTTCAAACTCCCCTTAAAATATTCAAAAGACCACATGACTCTACGGTGGCCATGACAACAACATCCTTTTTCTTCCTTACTCTAGTCAGATGTCAGTCTCTGACCTGGCAATGCAGCAGCTACCTTGTCAATAATGTAAAATAAACAAACGGATTAAACTAAATAGATCTATTAATGAGTCATCGAATTGATTTAGCAGAGGAAGCACAAACAAGGCCCAGACAGACAGAAATAGTAACTACTGTTTGTTTTTCTAATTGTACTCCCTAAAGAGCATTCTTCAATCATCCACTTGAACAGTATGTCCAAGTAGAAGTGGTTGGAACAAAAGGAAACACACCTGCTTTAATGCCATGACTTGAATAGGAAAGCGGCATAGAGATCTCAGGGGACATGCAGTTTCTGGCAAGACAGTAAACTACCAGGGCACACCGTCCGGGGAATGCCCGAGAGCAGCCAATACAGAACATAGGTGATATAAATGTTACATATTAATGAAATGACCTTCTGTGGACTGGAAGAGGGATAGGCAAAATGAGAGAGGGGAAGTATTTTAAGCTTCTTGGGAAAGACAGTACTGTTGCCTCCTATCAATTCTATTCAGTAAATATTTACTGAGCATTTACTCCACGCCAGGCATGGGGTTGGGGGGCAGGGGGACACAGGAAGCAACCTTGCTGATGAAGACAGACTCTCGCCTTCAGAGTTAATGTGGAGCTGCTCTTTCCTAAAATAAGTTGACCCAGGGAAATCTTGCAATGTTTACTTGCCTCTGCCTCCTGCCTCATTCTTTGCAAATGAAAGGGACCAAATGGTCTATTGCCAGACGCATACAAGGTACTGGCCACCTCTAGATTTCATTCTGTACACAAGACAGCAAGTCAATCCTGAGTCACATAGTGCTATTTCCAGAAAAGGTTAAAGCTATTTGGTACAATTAAAGGGAGTCTATGAGGGGGAGGGAGGTAATTTCAATTCACAACCACATTTTATTTTTAAATTTTTTATTTATTTAAGTGTGTTTTTCCAGGACCCATCAGCTCCAAGTCAAGTAGTTGTTTCAATCTAGTTGTGGAGGGGGCAGCTCACAGTGGCCCATGTGGGGATCGAACTGGCAACCTTGTTGTTAAGAGCACCCCGCTCTAACCAACTGAGCCATCTGGCCACCCCCCACAATCACATTTTTAAAAGCTTCAAATTTAGGGCCGGCCCAGTGGCTCAGGCAGTTAGAGCTCCATGCTCCTAACTCCAAAGGCTGCCAGTTCGATTCCCACATGGGCCAGTGGGCTCTCAACCACAAGGGTTGCCAGTTCAATTCCTCGACTCACGCAGGGGATGGTGGGCAGTGCCCCCTGCAACTAAGACTGAACATGGCACCTTGAGCTGAGCTGAAGCAGAGCTCGCGGATGGCTCAGTTGGTTGGAGCACATCCTCTCAACCACAAGGTTGCCAGTTCAACTCCTGCAAGGGATGGTGGGCTGTGCCCTCTGCAACTAGCAACGGCAACTGGACCTGGAGCTGAGCTGTGCCCTCCACAGCTAAGACTGAAAGGACAACAAGTTGAAGCTGAACCGCACCCTCCACAACTAAGATTGAAAGGATAACAACTTGACTTGGAAAAAAAAGTCCTGGAAGTACACACTGTTCCCCAATAAAGTCCTGTTCCCCTTCCCCAATAAACAAAATCTTTTAAAAAAAAAAGCTTCAAATTTAAATCAGACTGGTTCCCTTGATAGGTCCAAGGTCCTTAACTATATATATATATATATATATATATATATATATATATATATATATATATAGATATATATATACACACACACACAGATATACATGTACATGTGTATATATATGCACACATACATATATATGCACATGTGTATATATACACACATACATATATATGTATATATATGTGTGTATACACACACACACACACACACACACACACACACTTACCTTCATCTACCTAGGAGTTGTCCTCTCTGTACTTCAAGATGATACTTGAGAGCAAATGATCCCCAAGATTCACTTGGAACTAGATCCTGCCACCACCTGAGCGTCATTTATTCCCCAGACACACTCTCCGTTTTTAGCTTGTAGGCCCCTCTCCCCTAAACCCCAGAGCCCTACCAACGGAGACCTTCCCAAGCTGCTCAAATGTCAGGTGAGAACCAAAACTCCTTTTCCTCAACAGTCCCAGAACAAATGCACCCGATATGTTTTACCCTCCCACTTAGTAAACTTACTGACATATAGCTTTTCTCACCTCCCCTGGGATTTACTGTGACAACTTTAAAGGTATACATATCTCCACACACAAGGTTATAAGAGAGTCTCCTACCCAGCCAGGACCAAAGCCACAACAAATGCTTTATTAGCTGTACCATCTGCCAAGCTTCTCCTCTCTGGACCAGCTTCTCAGTACAGCTGATGAGTAAGGCTGCCCTTCAATTAGCCTACCACTTGTGAATAAACTGTATTTTCTACCATCCTCAAAGGATGCTTTACACCCATTCAGTTACCAATCTGTTACCAAATTTCATTCCAATTTACCAGTGACCCAGCAGATGATCCAAAAGGCAGGATAGCTGGTGTATTGGGTTAAAAGTGTCCCCCAAAAGGTCATGTCACCCAGCACCTGGGAACGTGACATCTGAAAATCTCAGATGTAATCAAATTAAGACAAGGTCATACTATATTATGATGTGCCCTAATCCAATGACCGATGTCGTTATAAGAGGGAAATTTGAACACAGAAACCCGCAGAGGCAGAGACAGGAGTTATGCTGCCGTAAGCCAAGGAACACCAAGGACTGCCAGCCACCAGCAGACATTAGACGAGGCAACAAAGGATTCTTTTCAAGAGCCTTAGGAGGGAGTCTGGCCCTGCTGACACCTTGATTTCAGACTTCTAACCTCTGGAACTGTGGAGAATAAATTTCTGTTGTTTTACCCACCCAGTTTGTGGTAATTTGTTATAGCAGCCCTAGGAAATTAATACAACTGGCAAGTCAAGGTAAATGCAAATGGAGCTCCTTTCTGATTGGCTGGTACTTGAGGCAAGCTCCTAGACACTTGACAACTTCTCACAGAAAGCATTTGTGGAAACTGTGAATGTCCAGAACCTCAAAAAACAGGCAAAGCAAAATGCTACTTCCAAGCAGGTCAGTGAAATCCTTTGAGCTTAATGCAAACAGTGAATACAGGGCTGCCAATTGATTTGGGTGTTTCTGATCACAACTGCTGAGGGAACTGAGAAAACAGAATGCAAAAACCTGAGGGCAATTAGGCCAGATCACTGCAGCAGAGAGCCTCAGGGTCATTAAAAATGATTAAAAGCACAGAACACTCAATGCTCACCACTACAGGCGTACCTGGTTTCATTGCACTTTACTTTATTTCACTTCACAGATTTTTTTTTTTACAAATTAAAGGCAAGACCCTCCACCAGCAAAATGATTATGACTCACTTTATTGCAGTGGTCTGGAACGAAACTCGCAGTATCTCCGAAGTATGCCTGTACTTCCACCTGCTTTATGGCAGCAAAAGAGTGCCACCTACTGAAGGACCGGCAACAGAATTAAGGCATTTCTATAAAAATTCCAGTTTTTATTTAAAACAAGTTCTCCACTCCTATTAGGAGAATGGCAGAAGGGAAGAGAGTCTACAGCCAACCTATCTCTGTAGAATTTGCCTAATTTTCCTCAAGGGGCAGTGGACTGTATTCTGCCCAATTCAAGTTCCAGGGAGTCAAATAACCAGATGACCAGTGGCCTCAGAGCACATAGGCAAGCATACCTTTTGCTGCATGATTGACAGAGGAGGGAGGTTCATCGTCGGACGTAGAGCTGAGGCTCAGGGCAAGCTCTGCAACTCTTTTCTTCTGCTTCTTGAGAGGGGCAGTGCATTCTGGATCATTTCTCCTCTTCATTGTTACTGCAACCAACCATAAACCCAGACAATCAGCTGCCCATGTCAGAGCCATTAGGATCAGCACAGGGATTCCAAAGTATAAATCGTAAGTGGGATGGGTTTGGGCCACTCCAAACAACTTATCGTGCCAGCACTTGAATAACCTCTTCCTCAAAATGAGGTCCAATGAGGATGCTAGCCAAGCTCTGGTTTTCAAAAATAGCTGTTAGTTTTACTGGAAAATGTGGGACTCACAGACCCAGATGCCTCTGGGTCATTGGTGTCAGAAACCAAAAAGTCATGGATCAACTCCACAAGCCACAGGCGGAAAATGGCCTTGGGTACTTGTTATCCCATACTTTTGATGCCACACTGGCCATGTGTGACAATGTACACTGGAAATTTATTATGCAACCTAATGAATATTAACCAATATTTCCACGGTGAAGGGACCTTCCCAGAATGATTGTTCCATCACTGTTATTACTTTACCAGGACAATTAAGAGATTACATAATATGATACGAATACTGGTTTTTGGTTGACTTCAGGATGTTTGAAAACAAAGAATTGGGAAAGTTTTTAACCAGAGTAAGGAATGGAAGCTGAGGTTGACTTAGGTTGACTTAGGACGGAGGAAACAGAACAGTGGGAAACTTACTGGGACCGGAGGTAACCACAGCATAGGGCTTAGGTACAAAAACAGTAATTTTAAGAACAGGAACCCACCTCCACAAAAAAAAAAAAAAAAAAAAAGAGTGGAAACAGGCAGGCACCATGTCACCATCATCTGTGCCCACGGGGAGGTACATGAGAGGTAAGCATGAGAAAAAAAATAAGATGGAACAAATAATTATGAGATCTATAATCTTAAGAAACGGCCTAGTGAAAGAGCAAGCAAGAGTAGTAGTGAATACAGTGTGGTTTATACACAACTGATTGGCCATAAGAGGACTCAGAAGAGAAAGGACTCCAAACGTTGGCGCAAACAGGTGGGTGACCGGCTGGACTGCAATCCTTGGGGGAGGGGAGGTTTGGGGGCACAAGAACAGGCTTATAGTATGAGTCACCGCAGCAAGTGAGCAATAAAATCCAAAGATACCACTGATCCCGCCGACCTCACAAAACCCTGAATCACGTGTTTCACTTCTCTCCAGTTCAAGGATGAGCCAGTCAAGCCAATGCATAATCTCATCCTTCCTAAGGAGGCAGCCTCCAGGCACATAGGGGCTTCCTGGGGCAGTAGGAAGCACAGAAGTCGCTGTACAAACAGAACGCAAGACCAAGTGGGGCCACATTTCACTTTAAACCTCAGTCTTACTATGCCCTCCACCTTCCACCACCAAAGGTCCATAACAAGAGCAAAACGGCCCCTCTAGTTCTTAGCGACTGTGGGGGCGACTGGAAGCCGGGAAAACTTAATCTGGACAGTGTTGGGGTGGGTGCACGTAAAGGCACAGTTGTGTGAAAGGCAGGAGATGCTGATGCTCCTCTCCAAACCACCTTAGATCTGAGCCTTCCAAATCACCTAATCCAACCCTCTCATTTTCCACTGGAAAAAACTGAGGCCCTAGAGGTGAAGGCCGCCCAGCTAACTGGTGCCCAGCTCAAGTGACCTACACAGGCCACAAAAATGTGCTCTGGCAGGGAACTTCTAAGTAGAAGGCAGAAGGCCTGTCTACCTGCGGCTTTTCCAGGGAAGGGGTTCAAATCCCCTCTCCAGTACTCGCTCCCTGGGCCTCGGTTTCGCACTACCACCCTTATTCATGGAGGGAAGAGATGAGCTCCCATCTCCCTGGACCGGTCTCTTCACATGAAGGTAACGTGAGTGTGTGAATGTACGCGCAGAGACGTTATGTCAGCGGCAGCTCGGGCTCCGGGGAGCTGGAGCAGCGGGGTGGGGGGAAGGGAGGAAGGGAGAGAGAAGCCAAGGAGGCGGCTAGGGGTGGGGGGCCGAGGCGGCGGTGGAGGGGAGGATGGTGAGCCCGCGCGCCCGCCCGCTCGCTCCCCCCGGGCCGCGCGTCGGCACTCACACTGAGGGGAGAGGGCAAGCTGCCAGGGAGCGGAAAAGGGGGGGGTCAGGCCGCCGCTGCCGCCGCCGCTGCCGCCGCCACCAGGCCTGGCCCTGCTGCTGCCAGAGCCGCGGGCTCCTCCCTCAGTTTCGTTTCCCAAGCCAGCCCGGGTCCGCCGGCCGCGCCGTCGCACTCCGGTCCCGCCCTACGGGCAGCGCAGTTTGATGACGTCACGGGGCCCGACTCCCTCCGCCCATCCAGGTCCCGACCCCGGGGAAGACCTCTCCGCTTCTGGCCCGCCCCACCCCCCCCAACCCGGGCGGTCCTAGGCGCCTGCGCGATAGAACCAGCCCCCGAAAGGATACAAAAGCAAAACTATATGTAACCAAGTACCTTCTCTTCCAGCTTTGGGGTCGAAAAACAAATACAAAAATTAAAAGGGCCAGGTGCTGTTACATCACTTCATCTCATTATTAGCTTCATTTTACAAATTAAGAACAAGTTTAAAGAGGTAGATGGTAAACTCATCGAGGGCAGAAACCCAGTCTTCATGTTCACAGATGTATTCCCAACATCCAGCAAATAGTGACATCCTCAACAGACGTTGAACGAAGGTCGGGAAGAAACAAGGAATACTGCCGTTGGTATCTTATCATATGGCTTCCCATCTGAAACCCTTCTAATTTTCAAGCCAATATGGCCAAAAGTCTGCAGAATATCCTCAGTCACTTTACACCCAAAATTCAAATCTGACCTTACGTTCTCCCATAAGCCTACTCTTTTTCCAGTGAATGACACCATTATTCTTTCTGTTCCAAACAGAAATCTGAGGAAGTGACATCTCCTTCATTTTCCAACATACACTCCAATATACACTCCACTGAGTTTACCTCCTAATTATTTATCAAATCTATCCATTCTTCTCCATCCCCATTGCCACTACCCATGCACTCACCATCTCTCACCAGGATTTCTCCAATAATCTCCAAATCATCGTGCCTCTCTCCGGTCATGATCCCTCTAGTGCATTCTCCATTAAACCAAAGTTTTATGTTATGTTATGTATCAATGGTATATATAAATTATATCTCCATAAAACAGTAAAAAAAAGAAGTAAAAAAAGAGAACATGGGAGAATATCTTTGCAGAATTGGAATAGACAAAGATTTTCTTTTTTTTTTACAAAGGACCAGAGAGCATTAATCAGAAGAAAAAAATTGATAAATAGACTTTGTCAAAACAAAAAGCTTCTGGGCCGGCCCGGTGGCTCAGGCGGTTGGAGCTCCATGCTCCTAACTCCGAAGGCCGCCGGTTCGATTCCCACATGGGTCAGTGGGCTCTCAACCACAAGGTTGCCAGTTCAATTCCTTGAGTACTGCAAGGGATGGTGGGCTCTGCTCCCTGCAACTAAGATTGAACACGGCACCTTGTGCTGAGCTGCTGCTGAGCTCCCGGATGGCTCAGTTGGTTGGAGTGTGTCCTCTCAACCACAAGGTTGCCGGTTCAACACCCACAAGGGATGATGGGCTGCGCCCCCTGCAAATAAGAACAGCAACTGAACCTGGAGCTGAGCTGCACCCTCCACAACGAAGACTGAAAGGACAACAACTTGACTTGGGGAAAAAAAGAAAAAGTCCTGGAAGTATACACTGTTCCCCAATAAAGTCCTGTTCCCCTTCCCCAATAAAATCTTTTTTTAAAAAAAAGCTTCTGAAACTGATAGAGATCCAGTCAAGATGGCAGAGTAGGTCAACACTGTGCTTACCTCCTATCATGACCATATTAAAACTACAATTAAACTACAGAATAACCATCATTGAGAATCACCTGAAGTCTAGATGAACCAAAGCCCCACCACTAAGGACACACAGGAAAAACCACCCAGAAACTCATAAGAGGGCCAGAGACATGGAACAGGCTGGTCCTACACCCGTGTGTGACCATTAAAAATTGGGAGGGATATCTCAGCTATAGAAGTCCCCCTGGGAGGAGCAAGGGGTCCCAGCCCCACACCAGGCTTCCCAGCCCATAGTTCCAGTGCCAGGAAGAGAAGCCCCCATAACTTCTGGATGTGAAAACCAGTAGAGTATGTGGCTGAGTGAGGCTGGGCAGCTGCAGTCCCAGGCACTCCTCTTAAAAGACTCACACATGGACTTACTTGCTGACAAACTCACTCACTCTGAGCTTCAGCACTGGGGCAGCAGCTTGAAAGGTGCCAGGGACATACGGGGTGGAACTGAGTTGTCTGGTTTCAGAGCAAGGGCTGGAGGTGGCTTTCTCCCAGACTGAGGAGCTGGCGAAAGCTATTGTTTCTTTGTTGAGCCGTCCCCACTCCCAGTGTGCAGATGCAGGTGGTCATATCTGAGTCTCCATAATCTGGTTAATGCTGTTTGATTGCCCTGATTTCCTGAGACTCCATACAATTTTCAGACACACCCTAGCTACTTCCAGTGGCTTTTCCATATAAACAGCCTGCCTTGGCTCATGCTGAGGACATTCATATAATCTCTCAAAGTTTCACAAAACCCAAACAAGTGGCATTTGGCTTCAGCATGTCCTGTACCTCTGGCTGAGCAACCCTAAGCCCAGTACTAGCCACAGTCAGCCCTGGTTCACGGCTTAGCCACTTGAGACACCTCCAAGTCCAGTAAGAGTGGTGGCCATCTGCAGATTGCTTTGTGGCTAGTGCCAGGTGGCCATTGGGCAGGGCTGAATTTGGCCTACTATGAGGTCCCTCCCAGGAGGCCCCAGGGCTGGCATGCCCAGTGGCCAGCTTCAAAGCCAGCCAGAGCATCACCCAGCCGCCTCCAGGGATGACACACCCAAAAGGCACCAGAGCCCTGCTAAAGCAAATCCTGCTCTACAGGGTCAGCCTCTGTACAACAGCTCTTCTACTGTAGTCACAGCCAGGCCTCACAACTGATAAGCTTGAGGATCGATCCCTCCCATTGACATGCAAAGAGCAACCAAGTCTCAACTACAACAGGAGAGTACACACAACCCACACAAGGGACACACCTGGAGTACCTGGCTCAGGTGACCAGGAAGACTGTGCCATTAAGTTCAATAGCACACCTGTTCTGTAAGACCACTCTATTAAGACCAGGAGGCATAGCAGTTCTACTTAATACATAGAAACAACCACAGGGAGGTAGCCAAAATAGGGAGACAAATGAAGCATGTCTCAAATAAAAGAATAGAACAAAGCTCCAGAAAAAGAACTAAACAAAACAGAGACAAGCAATCTACTAAATGCAGAGTTCCAAGCACTGGTTACAAAGATTCTCAATGAACTCAAGGAGAACTTCAACAAAGATAGGGAATATAAGAATGGAGATAGAAAACATAAAAAAGAACCAGTCAAAAGTAAAGACTACCATAACTGAAATGAAGAACACATCAGAGAGAATCAACAGTAGATTAGATAAAGCAGAGGATAGAATCAGTGATTTAGAAGATAAGGTAGCAGAAAACACCCAATTAGAACAGAAAAAAAGAATCTAAAAGTATGAGGATAGTTTAAGGGGCCTCCAGGACAACAACAAGCAAACCAACATGCGCATCATTGGGGTACCAAAATGAGAAGAGAGAGAGCAAAAAAATTAAAAACCTATTTCAAGAAATAATGATGGAAAACTTCCCTAACCTGGTGAAGGAAATAAATATATAAGCCCAGGAAGTGCAGAGAGTCCCAAATAAGATGAACTCAAACAGACCCACACCAATACACATAAGAATTAAAACGCCAAAGTTTAAATACAAAGAAAGAATCTTAAAAGCAGCAAGAGAAAAGCAGTTAATTACCTACAAGGGAGCTTCCATAAGATTGTCAGCTGATTTTTTAACAGAAACTTTGTAGGCCAGAGGGGATTGGCAGGAAATATTCAAAGTGATGAAAAGCAAGGACATACAACCAGGATTACTCTACCCAGCAAAGCTATCGTTTAGAATCAAATGATGGATAAAGAGCTTCCCAGACAAGAAAAAGCTAGAGAAGTTCATCAACACCAAACAAGGAATCTTTGAGGGACTTCTTTGAGATAAAAGTTATGAATAATAAAAGGGCAATAACTACATATCTATCAATAATTACTTTCAATGATGTAAATGTATTAAGTGCTCCAGTCAAAAGATAAGGTAGCTGAATGGATAAGAAAACAAGACCTTTACATATGCTGCCAAAACGAGACTCACTTCCAATCAAAAACCACACACAGACTGAAAGTAAAGGGATGGGAAAAGATATTTTATGAACATGAAAAAAAGAAAAGAAAAAGAAAAAGCTGGGGTAGCAATACCTATACCAGATAAAATAGACTTTAAAATAAAAGCTATAAGAAGAAACAAAGAACAACCCAGTAATCCACTTCAGGGTATTTTTCTGAAGAAACCAAAAACACTACTTCCAGGGGACGTGTGCATCCATATGTTCATTGCAGTATTATTTACTATGGCCAAGATGTGGAGGCAGCCTGGGTGTCCATGGATGGATGAATGGATAAAGAGGAGGTGGTACATATACACAATGGAATATTGCTCAGCCATGGAAGGGAATGGGTTCTTGCCATCTGCGGCGGCATGGATTGACCTGGAATATATTGTGTTGAATGGAGTATGCCAGACAGAAAGACAGATGCAATGTGATTTTGCTTATGTGTGGAATCTAAAGAACAAAACAAACAAACAAAACAGAAACAAACTCATAGATACAGAGAACAGTTTGATGCTTGCCAAATGGGAGGGGAGTTGGGAATGATCAAGGGGAAGGGATCAAGAAGTACAAATTGGTTGTTACACAGTGGTCATGGGGATGTAGGGTATAGCATAGGGAATATAGTCAGTAATATTGTAGTAACTGGTGTCAGATGGGTCCTAGATTTATCGGGATGATAGATGGGAGGGGCATGGGGGCAGGGCAAAAAGTTGAAGGGATTAAGAAGTATAAATTGGCAGTTACAAAATAGTAAAGTAAAGCATAGGGAATATAATCAACAATATGGTAATAACTATGTGTAGTGCCAGGTGGGTACGAGACTATTCAGTGGGATCACTTCTTAAATTATATAAATATGTCACCACTATGCTGTACACCTGAAATTAATATAAAATAATATTAAATGACAACTGTAATTGAAAAATTAAAAGGGGGGAAAGGGGAAGGGGAATAAGAGGTTCAAATTTCCAGGTATAAAACAAGTAAGTCATGGGGATGTAACGTACAGCATGGGAAATATAGTCAATAAAATAGTGATAGCATGGTACCGTGTCAGATGGTTGCTGGATTTATCATGGTGATCACTTCTTTAGGTACATAAATGTTGAATAACTATGGTGTATGCCTGAAACTAATATATTATTGCATGTTAGCTATGTTTTAATACAAATATTTTTAAAATTTTTTAAATGATAAAAATAAATTAAAAAACAAAAGGATTCTGCTCATCTAAAGACACCATTAAGAAACTAAATAGACAAGCCACACTGAGAGAAAAACATTCAAACTACGTATATCTTATGTATGAGTTATACCCAAATATATAAGTATAAACAAATGACTTATACCCAAAAATATATACAATACCCAATAATAAAAAGAAAAACAGAAGATACCAGTTCCTGTCAAAATGGAGAAAACACATTCCATCCCATTTCTCCCACTGGATGTAATTTAAAACCTAGGCAGAATGCATGGAACACCTATGTGAGAATTCTGGTAATTAAATAATAGCAGGATTATTGGGGAAGGAAACCAGACATCAAACAACCACCAAATCAGGGGTGGTTTTCCCAAATTTCCCCTCTCTGGTATCTCCCAGACCAGATTGAAAGGCAGCTTGAAACCTGAAACTGTGCCACAGGTAAAGATAGAAAGCTCCAAGAGAAACCATTTATTTGTCATCCCAGCAGCACGAAAGAGGTCTCTATGGTCAGAGAAAGTGCGGAAGATTCTTTGGTTTTTGTTTTGTTTCGTTTCTCTGATTCACTTTCACCCCAGTCTTCAGGTAGCCACAAGGTGAGAGTGGTAGCAAATCCCAGAGCCCATTAGAACGAAAGCCCACAGAAGATAAGGAGGAATTTGTGGCTTGAACCTAACTGGGTCAGTTCCCTGATAAAACAAACAAACAAAGCCTACAAACAACAAATCAGCATCCTCATAGGATTTAATCAAGACCCTGAGTCACATAATGTTATATTCAAAATGTTCAGATAAAAGCCAAAATTATTCAATATACAAAGAGCCAGAAAACGTTCAATGTTTTTTTCTTTTTAAATCACAGTTGACTTTCATTATATTAGTTTTAGGTGTGCAGCATAGTGGTTAGACATTTACATAACTTATGAAATCTAGTACTCCCCTGACACCATATGTAGTTATTACATTATTATTCACTATATTCCCTAAGTTGTACTTTATATCCCTGGGACTATTTTATAACTGCCATTATGTACTTCTTAATCCCTTTTTTAAGGTAAAAGAAAATCAAGGGACTCTAACCTTGTGAGGTCACATGTATGTTGGAATTATCAGACAAATGGTTATTTTTGTTTGTTTTTATTAAGACTTTATTTTTTTACAGCAGTTTAATGTTCATAACACAATGGAGGGGAAGGTACAGAGATTTCCCACACACCCTCTGCCCTCCCACATTCATAGTCTCCCTCATTATCAACAACCTCCCCCAGAGCAGGACATTTGTTGCAACTGATGAACCTACAGAGATACATCATTATCATTCATAGTCCATAGTTTACATCAGTTCGCTCTTGTACATTCTATGGGTTTGGATAAATGTATAATGACATGTATCCAACATTGTTAGATTCATACAGAATAGTTTCACTGCCTTAAAAATCCTGTATTCTGCCCACTCACCCCTCTCCACCCCTAACCCCCAACAAACACTGATCTTTTTACTGTCTTCACAGTTGTTTTTTTTAAAGGATTTATACATCCCCCCCCCCCCCCAAATCTGATTCAACGGTTGTTTCTCAGTCTAGTTGTGTAGGATGCAGCCCCCTGGCCCATGCTGGTCTTATGAGCCTTGCACTCCCCCGGGCTGAGGCAGTCTGTCGCCGGTCGCTGGTTGGCCGCTCAGGGCAGCTCACAGCAGCTCTTGCTGGCTGCCAGCCATTCACCGCAGCACACAGCAGCCCACGGCAGCCCAGCTCCAGGTCAAGCTGTTGTTCACAATCTTAGCTGTAGAAGGCGCAGCTCACTGGCTCATGTGGGAATCTAGCATCACTTGTTGAAATGACTTTGTTCCATTATATTGCCTTTGCTCCTTTGTCAAAGATCAGTTGACTATATTCATGAGGGTCTGTTTCTGGGCTTTCCATTCTGTCCCATTGATCTATTTATCTATCATTTTGCCAATACTAGTATAGCTTTATAGTAAGTCTTGAAGTTGGGTAGTATCAGTCCTCCAACTTTGTTTTTCTCCTTTGATAATGTGCTGGTTATTCTGGGTCTTCTGTCTCTCCATATCAACTTTAGAATCAGTTTCTCCATATCCACAAAATAACTTGCTGGGATGTTGATTGGTATTGCATTGAAACTATAGATGAAGCTGGGAAGAACTGACATCTTGACAATATTGAGTTTTCCTATCCATCAATATGGAATGTCTGTCCATTTATTTATTTCTTGTTTTATTTCACCCATCAGAGTTTTACAGTTTTTTTCATATAGATCTTGTACATATTTTGTTAGATTTATACCTAAATATTTCATTTTTGTGAGCACAAATGTAAATAGTATTGTTTTTCCATTTCAGACTCCTTTTGTTAACTACTGGTACATAGGAAAGTGATTGCTTTTGTGTATTAATCTTGTACCCTGCAAGAGACAAAGGTTTTGATAACAGCTACTATGCCACAAAAACAAGAATAAAATCAAATAGTCTAATTTTTAGATGGGCATATGGACATATGCTCAACATCACAAATCATTAGAGACATGCAAATCCAAACTACAATGAGATATTACTTTACACCCATTAGGATGGCCACCATGAAAAAGAAAAACAAGTGTTGGTGAGGGTGTAGGAAAATTGGAACCCTGGTGAACTGTTGGTAGAAATGTAAACTGGTGCAGCCACTATGGAAAACAGTATAAAGGTTCCTCAAAAAGTCAAAAATAGAATTACTATATGGTCCAGCAATTTCACTTCTGGGTATATATCCAAAATAATGGAAAGCAGGATCTCAAAGAGATATTTGCACACCCATGTTCAGCGCAGCATTGTTCACAATACCCAAGAGGTAGAAGCAACACAAGTACTCATCAATGGATGCATGTATAAACAAACAAGCATATATATATATATACACATATATATGTATATATGTACATATGCATATATATATATATATATATATATATATATATATATATTATTTGGCCTTTAAAAGGAAGGAACTCCTGTCCTGTCACATGTTATAACATGGATGAACGTTGAAGATATAATGCTAAGTGAAATAAACCAGTTAAAAAAAGACAAATACTGTCTCATTCCATTTATATAAGGTATCTATAGTAGTCAAAATCATAGAAAAAGAAAATTGAATTATATTTGCCAAGGACTGAGGGAGGGGGAAATCAAGAGTTATTGATCAATGGGCATACAGTTTCAGTTTTGCAAGATGAAAAATTAAAAATCTGTTATACAACAGTATGAATATAATTAACACTACTGAACTATGCACTTTAATATGGTTAAGATGGTAAATTTTATGTTATCTGTTTTTTTAACCACAAATAAGAATAAAATAGTCATTATAATCATGATCCAAGAAGGAGTGAAGACTCTTAAAATGAATAGAAATATAGTAAGTATCATCAATGAAAGAAAAAATATATAAAAAGAACCAAATGGGAATTTTAGAATTGAAAAGTATGGTTACAGAAACAAAAACTTCACTAGATGGGTGCAAGAGCAGAATGGACATGACAGAGGGAGAGTCACTGAACTTGAAGATGGATCAATGGAAAGTATCAAATAGGAACAACAAAGAGTAAAACCGAGGGGGGAAGCTGAACAGAGCTTCAAGGACCTGTGGGAAAATACCTAAAGGTCTAACACTCATGTCATCAGAGTTTCAGAAGAAATAGAGAAAGAAAAAATTATTTGATGCAGAAGAAATATTTGAAGAAATAATGGTTGAAAACTTCCAAAAGTTGCCAAAAGACATAAACTTACAGATTCAAGAAACTCAGCAATATCCAAACAGGAAAAACTCAAAGAGATATATTTCCAAACCTACAACAACCAAACCACTGAAAACTAAAGGCAAAGGATATATCTTGAAAATAGCTGGAAAAAAACTATGCATCCCATCTAGGAAAACAACAATTAGAATGGCATCAGAAATGTCAGGAATGAAGGAAGAACAATAAAAATGGGTAATATCTAAGTAAATATAATAGACTGTTTTTCTACTCTTAAGTTCTTTAAAATTTGCATGACAGCTGGAAGCAAAAAATATAACATTGCCTGATGGAATTTTCAATGTATGTAGAAGTACTATACACGACAACTACAACAAATGGAGTAGGACAAAAGAATCTATAAGGTGTTAAGGCTTCTATATTCCACTTAATGTAGTAAAATGTTAATTCTAAATAGACTGAGAAAAGTTAAGTGTGTATATGGGCATACCTCATTTGATTGCACTTCTCTTTACTGTCTTCATAGATGTTGCATTTTTTACAAAGAGAAGGCAAGACCCTCCACCAGCAAACATATTATGACTCTCTTTATTCTGACACTCACTTTATTG
Organism: Rhinolophus sinicus; assembly: GCF_036562045.2. NCBI lineage: Eukaryota > Metazoa > Chordata > Mammalia > Chiroptera > Rhinolophidae > Rhinolophus > Rhinolophus sinicus. The sequence continues at coordinate 87,712,286 of NC_133755.1, forward strand.
CTGTGATCTGGAGCCAAACCTACAAAATCTCTGAGGTATGCTGTATTGTAATCCCTAGAGCAACCTCTTAAAAAAAGATTTAGGAATTCCAACTTCTGAAATGTCAGAGTAAAGACCTCTGAAATACAATCCTCCATAAAAAGCAATGAAAACAAAGGCAAAATTGTCGAAATCAACTTTTTAGAACTCTGGAAATAAACCAAAGACTTGCAACAATTCAAGGAGTGTTTCTTCAAGAAAAGTAGTCTCAGTAAGAACAATGAGCTTTGTGGCATTTAACTTCCCCCAATCCTATTTCCTTATTGCCTGTTCTATAGTAGATTTGAAAACCAAAAACCACGCAACTATGGTAGCTATAAAAACCCATAGGCTAATAGCCAATATAGAGGACAAAACAAGCTTGGAGGTCCCTTACCCCAAGAAATGTCACTATTTGACCTGTCTGGAAGCTCAACTGAAAAGCCCCATTTTCAGGGCTTGTCTTTATTTTACCTGACTCAGAGGTCACTCTGTGCAAAGAGTGCTATTTAAAAGGCATTGTCAGGGGCAGACGAGTGGCTCAGTTGGTTAGAGCGTGAGCTCTGGGCAACAGGGCTGCCGGTTCAATTCCCACATGGGCCAGCGAGCTGCACCTTCTGCAACTAGAATGAAGTCAATGAACTGCTGCTCAGCTCCCAGGTGGCCAGACGGCTCTGTTGGTTGGAGAGCAGGCTCTCAACCACAAGATTGCTTTGACTCCTGCAAGGGATTGTGGGCTGCACCCCCTGCAACTAACATCGGCAACTGGACCTGGAGCTGAGCTGCACCCTCGACAACTAAGATTGAAAGGATAACAACTTGACTTAGAAAAGACCTGGAAATACATGCTGTTCCCCAATAAAGTCCTGTTCTCCCTCCCCAATAAAATCTGCAAATGAATTAATTAATTAATTAAAAGGCATTGTCAAAAATAATCAGTGCAGTTGTTTAACATTGCAGCTGCCTGAGGCAGCTTTATCAATTGGAGCTAATAAAAACCTAAGAAATATCTGGGAATCCGTTGCCCATAGCGGGGTCTCTAAAAATCCCAAGAATATTCCTAGGTGTTTAGAAGGCCGCATGATGTGCAGCGCTATGCACATGCCCAGGAAAGACCTGAGAAGGCCCTCATGTCTCACCTCTGACTGACTCTGAGGCTCTGTACAAGACAAAGGCAGAGCTGTAAACTGCCTATCAGAGCATTGAAGCCATGCCCTAATACACAAGCTCTTGACAAAGGCTAGGAGATGTATTGGTTCGAGGCATTTAAGGAAATCTGTCTACTCATTAGCTGGTCATTAAGCTAACCAAGCAGAAACTTCAGTGGCCATGCATGACAAAGAATGCAGACTTCAGGAAAATCACTGAAAAACAGCAACAAAAACAAACTGTACTTGAAAAAAAGTGTATTCTGCTGTTGTTGCATGAAGTGTTCTATAAGACTCAATCAGATATACTTGGTTGATAAAGTTCTGTTTTTTTATATCCTTGCTGATTTCTGTCTACTGTTCCACTGTTTCCTGGGGTGAGGGGAGGGTGTCTTATATCCACAATTTCCCCATGATTTGAAACATTCAGTTTTCAACACACAAAGAAATGATAAAGTATGTCCCATACATGGTAGGAAGGAGGTTAGGTTAGGGGAAGCAGTCAACAGAAACTAGGCCTGATCGAAGCCCAGAAGCTGAACCTAGTAGACAATGGTTTTATATCAACTATTATAATATATTCAAAGAATAGAAATTATATCTAAATAATTAAAAGAAAGTGAGACAATGTCTCACCAAAGAGAGAATATCAATAAAGAAATAGAATTATTTTTTAAAAGAATCAAATAGAAAGTCTAGACTTGAAAAGTACAACTGATAAGAAAATTTCATTATTAGGGCTTCCTGTGGACTGAATTGTGTACCCCACAAAATCCATGTGTTGAAGCCCTAACTCCCAATGTGATTGTATTTGGAGATAGGGCTTTTAGGAGGTAATTAAAGTTAAATGGGGTCATAACAGATCCTCAACAAGATTAACAGCTTTTTTGTCATCAGAATTCAAGGTGGTCAGGCAGCAACAGGATGACATATTCAAGGATCTAAAAGAAAAAAACACTGTCAGCCAAAAAGTCTATATCCAGAAAAACTATCCTGGGAAAAAAGCAACAAAACCAAACTGGGGTGGGGATGGGGGTCCTGTAAAGGAGAAGTTAAGATAGTCCCAGATACACAAAAACAGAGGATTTGTCATTATCAGACTTGCCTTATAAGAAATACTGAGGGGAGTTCTTTAAGCTGAAAGAAAGGACATTAGACAATAAATTGAAATCCACACAAAGAAGTATATAGCACCAGTAAATGTTCTGTCAAATCCATTTTGGGAGAAGACAAATAAAAACAGTGAAAATAAAAAATCACATTCAGAGCTCTCTGCTGCCTTCGCCTCCTCCTCCTCCTCCTCCTCCTCCCTTTTCTCCTCTTTCTCTTCTTCCTCCTTCTTCTCTTTCTATTCAGGTATACAAAACAACATAATGATTAGACATTTACATATCTCACAAAGTGATAACTCCAATAAATCTATTACCCACCTGACACTGTACATAGTTATTACAATATTATTGACCATATTCCCTATGCTGTATTTTACATCCCCATGACTGGTTTTTAAATTATAGTTGACATACAATATTATTTTATATTAGCTCGAGGTGTACAGTATAGTGGTTAGACATTTATATAATTTATGAAGTGATCCCCCTGATAAGTCTGGTACCCATCTGACACCATAAATAGTTTTTACACTATTACTGACTATATCCCCAATATTGTAGTTTACATTCTGTGACTCTTTTGTAACGATTAATTTGTATTTCTTAATCCCTTCACTTTCTTACCCAGCCCCCAAACCTCCCTCCCATCTAGTAACCGTCAGTTTGTTCTCTATGAGTCTCTTTAGGTTTTGGTTGTTTGTTTATTTTGTTCGTTAGATTCCACGTATAAGTAAGATCATATGGTATTTGTCTTTCTCAGTCTGACTTATTTCACTTAGCATAATAACCTCTAAGTCCATCCATGTTGTTGCAAATGGTAAGATTTCATTCCATTTTGTAGTTGAGTAATATCCCATTGTATGTACTCAAATGTACCACCTCATCTTTATCCAATCGTCTATTGATGGGCATTTTGGTTGTATCCATATCTGGGCTATTGTAAATAGCGCTTCAGTGAATATAGGGGTGCATATAACTTTCTGAATTCGTGTTTTGGATTTTTAAAAAAACAAATACCCAGAAGTGGAATTGTTGGGTCACAAGATAGTTCTATTTTTAATTTTTTGAGGAACCTCTATACTATTTTCTATTAGGGCTACACCAATTTGCAATCCCACCAACAGTGCACAAGGGTTCACTCTTCTCCCATCCTCACCAACACTTGCTGTTTGTTGATTTACTAATAAGAGCCATTCTGACAGGTGTAAGGTGATATCTTGTAGTTATAATTTGCATTTCTCTGAGGATTAGGGGATGTAGAGCATTTTTTCATATGTCTATTGGCCATGTGTATGTCCTCTTTAGAGAAATGTCTATTCAGGTCCTCTGCCCATTGTTAATTGGATTGTTTGGTGTTTTGGTGTTGAGTTGAATTAGTTTTTATAAATTTTTGATATTAAGCACTTATCAGGTGTATCACTGGTGAGTATCTTCTCCCATTCAGTAGAATGCCTTTCCGTTGGTTTTTTTTTTTTTTTTTTTTTTGATGATGTCCTTCACTGTACAAAAATTTTTAATTTGATGTAGTCCCATTTGTTTGTTTTTTCTTTTGTTTCCCTTGCCTCAGGAGATATATCAGTAAAAAATTTGCTAAAGGTAATGTCTGAGAATTTACTGCCTATTTTTTCTTCTATGACTTTTATGGTTTCAGGTTACCTTTAAGTCCATTTAGAGTTTATTCTTGTGTATTGTGTAAGAAGATGGTTCAGTTTCTTTTTTTTTTTTTTTTTTGCATGTATCTACCCAGTTTTTCCAGCACCATTTATTAAATAGCCTGTCTTTACCCCCAGTGTATATTCTTGCTTCCTTTGTCATGGATTAAATGACCATATAGGCATGGGTTTAATTCTGGGCTCTTTATTCTGTTCCATTGATATATGTGTCTGTTTTTATGCAAATACCATGCTGTTTTGGTTGTAGATCTTTGCTTTTCATGACTCTGAATATTTTGTGTCAATCCCTTCTTGCTTGCAAAGTTTCTGTTGAGAAATCAGCTGACAATCTTATTGGAGCTCCCTTGTAAGTAATTAGTTGTCTTGCTGCTTTTAGGATTCTCTTTGTCTTTAACCTTTGCCATTTTAATTATAATGTATCTTGGTGTAGGCCTCATTGGGTTCATTTTGTTTGGGACTCTGCACTTTCTGGGCTTGTATGTCTATTTCCTTCACCAACTTAGGAAATTTTTCAGTCATTATTTGTTCAGATAGATTCTCAATCACTTGCTTTCTCTCTTCTCCTTCTGGTTCCCCTATGATGTGAATGTTGTTACACTTGATGTTGTCCCAGAGGCCTCTTAAACTATTCTCATTTTATTTGGATTCTTTTTTCTTTTTGCTGTTCTGACTGGGTGTTTTCTTCTACCTTGTTTTCCAAATTTCTCATTTGGTCCTCTGCTTCATCTAGTCTGCTGGTGATACCTTCTACTACATTCTTCATTTCAGTTATTGTATTCTTCATTTCTAACTGGTTTTCTTTATGGTTTATATGTTCCTTTTTATGCCATGTTTGGCCATGTCCACAGCTTATGGGTTACTTCTGGGGGGGTTAACCCCCTGAAGTGGGACTCACCCCATTGGTGTCTGGTGCCTGCTGAGATCTCCCTTTGGTTGTGCCATTTGTGGGGCTAACTGGGTGGTGCTCTGCTATGGTCTGAAGCCAACCTCCAGGTATGTTGGTTCTGGGGCCTCTTGGGAGGCACTCTGGTGCAGACCCAGGTCAGCCACTGCCTGTGACTGGCTGGGGTCTACCTGGTAGGAGCTACAAAGTGATCCATGGTTGATTGCTGCTTGTGCTGGATCTGGAGGCATGTGGGAGAGGCCACGTTGTGAACCGAGGGTGGCTGCCACCAGTACTGGGCCTGGAGCAGCTCTGCCCAAAGCCTAGGGCATCTTGAGGCCTGCTACCACCTTCTGGCTCCTGTAAGGCTCAGCTACTGATAGAGCTTCATGCAGTTTGTAAGTTGGATGAGGCAGGGTCTCAGGGAGTCCCCAGGATGGGATGAGTGGTGTTCACCAGGTTAATGTAGATTCTGGTTTGGTGCCAGTGCTGAGCCTGGAGCTACTCAGCAAAAGTCTCAGAGCACACTGAGGTCAGCCACCACCTTCTTGGGGCCTGGGGACCCCTAAGAATTGTATAAGAAATAGAGCAATGTGGTTTGGGGCTGGCTGCTTGACGAAAAATTGTCTTGGGCATTGAACGAGTTGGGTGTGGTAGGGTTTCAGGGAGTCACCAGGGTGGGGTGAGCAGAGTTCACCAGGCCAATGCAGAGTCAGATTTGGCCATGTGGGGGAGGGCACAACACAGGAAAGATGGTGTCCACCTGCAGGCTGCATGGGAGGATTCTACACAGGGAAAATGGTGATTGTCCTAGTCCTCACCCTGAGCCACACAACTCTGTCTCTCCCTGTATGTCTCTGATGCCTCTCAAGTCACTGTTCCTCCGCCAGAGCCCAGGGTGAGTGCCTGTGAGCAACTGAGTTTGTGTGTGGGCCCTTTAAGAGGATGTCTGGGTTTCTTGCAGCCTTCAATCTCACCCAGATGGTCAGAATCCCCAGCCAGATGTTGTCAGGGCCCCTCTTCCCAGCACCAATACTCCAGGCTGGTAGCCTGGTGTGGGATTGGGGTCCCTTGCTCCTCCAAGGGGAACCTCCATGGTCAAGATATCCCTCCCGATTCTCAGCCCCCACAGAAGGTGTGGGGCTGGCCTGTTCTGCATCTCCACCCCTCCTCCCAGTCTCAATGTGGCTTCTTCTTTATATCCTTAGTTATAGGACTTCTGTTCAACTAAACTTCAGATAGTTCTCCAGGTTGATTGTTCTATAATTTAGTTGTACTTTTAATGTGGTCACCGGAGGAGGCAAGCACAGTGTTCATCTACTCCACCATCTTGGATCTCCAGTTTTCTTATTTTAAATGCTCAATATTTTCCAAGGAAAAATAACACACAAATACCTCCTGTACAACCTATTGAGTGTTCATACCTTTACTTCCAAACACAAACAACATACAAAAAGGAAGCTTAAGGGGAAAAGCAAAAGAAAAGAACCCCTGTCACTCACAGAACTTGTAACTCTATCATGTGTGAAAAATAAATCTGTATCATGTGTGAGAAATAATAAATTACCTTAAATAATATCCTGTAACAGTTCCCTAACCATTAGGTATGCTTGAAACTGCCTAGCCCACACTTCTAGACTTAACACTTGTTCATGTTAGAAAAGGTCAAGCTGCCTTATGGAGAGTTAAGAATTCTCATTTGAACTGTTGATTTGTAAAACTTGAACCAACAATGGAAACAACTCACATCTTTTGTTTGTTTGTTTGACCAACAAACAATTTTTGATAAAAATTCTTGGAAAACAACAAAGATATATGAGTTATCAATGTGAGAAAAACATCAATTACTAGGTGCAGAGTTGTCCAATGGCTAGCCAGCTACATGACACAAAGGTAAGTACATGGAAGACTATAATCATGTATTATCTAGCTGTAAATCTAATAATACTGTAATTTTAAGTAATTTGGATAGAAATAATATTTTGAAATATCTACAGCAACTTTAATGTGAAATGAAAATAGCTATGGTTACTGTTGGTGACAAAGCACAGATACTAGTATTACTGGAGTTTGTTGCCTACTGTATTAGCTATTGTTGCATAACAAATTGCCCCCAAGTTTTACAGTTTAAAACAACACCTATTATCTCCCACAATTTCTGAGGATCAAGAATCTGGAAGCAGCTTATCCCACTGGTACTGGCTCAGGATTTCTCATGAGGTTGAAGTCAAGCTGTTGGCCAGGACCATAGCCATCTAAAGACTTGACTGCGCTGGAAGATCCACTTCCAAGCTCACTTATGTAGCTTTTGGCAGAAGCCTCGCTTATTTGATGAACTCTATTTCATTATGGGTGGCAATTTATCTAACTGAAAAACTATAATTCCAGCCTCCCTTGCAGCTAGGTGTTACCATATACTAAGTCGTGGCCAATGAGGCATAGTAGAAGTTGTTGGACTGAACTACTGGGAAGTCTTAAAACTTCCCAGGTAGTTGCTGTCTTGGATTATCAAGCAACCACTAGGGAAGGTGAAAGAGAAAGAAAGAGCCTGACTCCTTAATAACAATAGTTAGTCTCCCTTCAGCTTTTGTTTTTACCCTTTTCCGCCTCCCCTCGCCCCCATTCCAGTTCAGGCCATTGTTTTCTCAGCCTAGTTGTGCAGGACACAGCTCCCTGGCCCATGCTGGTATTATGAGCCTTGCACTCCCCCCACTCCCCCCAGGCAGTCGGTTGCCGCTCATAGCAGTTCACAGCAGCTCTCACCGGTTGCCGGCCACTCACAGTGGCTGCCGGACACTCACACTGGCCACTGGCCACTCATGGCTGCACACGGTAGCCCATGGCAGCACACAGCAGCCCACGGCAGCACAGGACAGCTCATGCCGACCTCCAGCTGCTCAAGGCAGTCCAGCTACAGGGAGAGCTTTTGTTCACAATCTTAGCTGTAGAGGGCGCAGCTCACTGGCCCATGTGGGAATCAAACTGGCAACCTCAGCATTTAGGAGCATGGAGCTCCAACCACCTGAGCCACTGGGCAGGCTCCAGCTTCTTTTATGTGGGGAAAAAATGGTTTCTTTAAGGCCCTGTGTTAGTCTAACCTAAGTTGATGTACATACATTATCTCATTTCACCCTAACAAAACCCTGGGAGGGAAGATTTTAATATCTTCTTTTTATGGAAAGGAAATCAGAAAATCGATTAGTCAACTTGCTCAAGCTCATATGTATTGTAAAGGTAGAGCTGATATTCAAACCTGAGTATGTCTGACTCCCCAGCAAAGCTCATGACCACTAGACTACATGGTTATTTTGCAACATGGATATCTAAGTCCTCTGCAATAGCAATAACGGTGACAATAGCTCTTGCCATGTGCCAGGCACTATGCTACAGTTTCATTTAATCTTCACAAGCTCCATGAGGTAGGTATTATCATCCCCATTTTACAGATGAGAAAACTGAGGTTTGGAAATCTTACATCATTTGCCCATAACTCAAGCTAAAACATAGGTGGCTGAGACATAATCTCAGGTATACTTCAGAAAGCCACCTTGGGATAAGGTGTGGAAAATAGATTGGAGAGGGAAAGAGCAAAGACCATGGGCTTATTTAGAGAACTACTGAAAGATTTTGAGAAGGAAGAGGAAGGCCTGAGCATTCCTGCACCCTGTCCCAGGTCTTGGCTTCCAAGGTGTGTGGTGCGTATGCTCTGAGGAAGCTCCTTGTAAGACGGGTTATCTTCAAGAAGGTGAGGTTGAGGACATGCTTCTCTCTCTTCTCTGAGCTTTTAGGAGTTCCTTTCATTCTCTCTTGTCTCTCACCTCCTTTAGCTTCTGGAACATCCACTGTCACAGTCTCACCCAGAGTTTGTGAAAGGAAGAGAATGGGTGGAAGAGAAGAGGTGATAAACCCATTTACTTTAGAATGTTATAAACTTAAGAGAGAACCTTTGGTGGGATCATCAGTCAGAAGGTCAACCTGTCCCTCATTGCTCAGCTGAGACCTTTCAGGGGGTCAGCCAGACTCTGTAACGTGAGCAGGTCAGAGTGGGAAGTGCTCTCTTATCTGTTAGAGGAGTGGGAAGTGCTTCTTATCTGTAACTGAAGCTCACAGAGGTTGAATAACTGGCTGAAGTTCACAGAGTAAGTAAAAGGTAGATTTGTGGTTTATATTCTTTTCATCATCATATTTGCTACCTATACAAGCAATGGAACCTGATGCTGCTAACTCAAACCAAAAGAAAACATTTTGGAAGGCTAGCTCACAGAACTGAGGCAAAGCTGAACCAGCTTTTATCAGCCTGCTGACTTGGGTGTATGCAACAGAAATGAATGCTGGGTATGTTAATTAGAAAAGGAATATACTGAAAGGATTAACAGGAAATATAAGAAAAACGTTTGGAAGTTATATGGCCAGGAATAATGCTCCAAATTGTACTATATAGAACAAGTGTGGTGAAGTCACCATTGCCCCGGCACCTGGGCACACACACCAATTCTTTCATGGCAAATACCCTTGATCATGGACAATGCTGTGAGCACCGCTGCCACGACTTCCTCTGAGAACCAGACTCATCAGCCACCATCCTCACAGAGCCATTTTTCTGCTGCTCCTGACTTTTTTGCATCACACTTTTAGTTCATAGCTTGAGTGTGTCTAATTAATGGATCCTTGTCATGTACACAGCTCTAGTGGCAAGGGATTGTGGGAAAACGAGTACTTTCAGCATCTTTGCGGGGAGGTGGGCTTTGCTTCATTAGGAAGGGGACTAGTTAAAAATAAGAAGGTAGTTCAGGTGCTCAAAAAGGACAAAAGTGGGACAATTGCAGGAAGAAGACAGGAACCAAAGAAGATTTTTATAACAACATTTTAAAATAATGCTCAATTTGTTCCTACTATTGCAGCTGGAGACTAAGGGGAGAAACAATGAGAGATTAAGAGGTATGTAGTAAGAATATATTCTCAAAAATAAAGAGTTCTGATCTATATATTATTGAATAATATTTTATTTTAAATTAATATACCTATAAAAATACCCATAAGAGCAGTGCATTCATACATATATGAATTCAATATATATATGTAAGAAGAATATCCAAGATTATTTTCATGAAGTAGAGTGCTCATGGGGCAAAGCCCATCGTTTTATTTTGGGATGAGGATGAAGATGAGGGCATCCATGTTTGCTTGTAGAACTGTTTCAGTCTTTAAATACTAAACATATGCAGCAGTTCTCTGACTTCTGGCTCTCTCCTTTAGATGTTGTTCTGTGACCCTGCACTTACCCCCTCCAGGTCCTAGACTCACCTACTTTCTATTTATCACCTGCTTCCTGTCTTCATTTTCTGCCCTAACCAGCCTGGAATCCAAGTTCCATCACTTCCATCCCTCTTCATCCCCATGGCACCCTCTTACCCAAATCCCACCCTGGATCCATCCAACTCCATTCTCTCCAGACACAGGGAGCTGAGCTCTGCCAGGGGAAACCACACAACAGTGCCTACTGGTGCCACAAGTTATCCACGCCCCCAAGCAGCCCTCTGTGTTTCAGCAATCCTCTGTATTTCCCTAGTGACCTCTCTCCTGTTCTCTGCAGTAGCTATTTCACACCTTCTCCACCTTCTTCCAACCTCTGATCCCAACCAATTTTCTCTCACTTCACTTTCATGAGTAGAACCTTTCCAATTTTATAGAATAAATAGAAACCATCAGTAGAAAAATCCTTCAACTTCCCTCTACCATATTTTCAGATCTTCTCTCCATTTATATCCCTTCCCCTCTCCTCCTGAAATATAACAAGTCCATATTTCTCACTCACTTCTTAATGCAGGACAAATGGTTGCTTTGCCCCCACTATGCCACTAAACCTGCTCTTCCGATGACCTCCTGGCTACTAAACCCACTGATATTTTTAGTTCTTGTCTTAACCAAACAGCAACCTTTGGCCCAGTCAAACCACTTCCTAATACTTGAAATATCGCCTTGCTGTATTAGGGTTCTCCAGAAAGACAGAACCAACAGAGGTAGATAGATAGATGACGGCAGATAGATGATAGATTAGATAGATAGATAGATAGATAGATAGATAGATAGATAGATAGATAATAAAGAATTGGCTCACATGATTTTAGTGACTGACAAGACCCAAGAGCTGCAGTCAGCAAGCTGGAGACACTGGGAGAGCTGATGGTATAGTTCCATATGAAGGTCTATAGGTTAGAGACCCCCAAAAAAGCTGGTGTTTCAGTCTGAATCTGAAGGCAGGAAAAAAGTGATGTCCCAGCTCAAGGAAGTCAGGCAGGAGGAAATTGCCTTTGGATGACCAGTGGGTCTTCAGCTGATTGGATGGAGCCTGCCCGCATTGGGGAGGGCCATCTGCTTTACTCAGTCCACTGGTGCAGATGTTAATCTCCTCCCGAAACACCCTCACAGACACTTCCGCAGTAATGTCTGACCAAGTATCAGGGCACCTTGTGGCCATCAAGTTGACCTAAAATGAACTATCACATTTGCCCTCTGAGATATAGCACAAATTATTTCTCCTCCTTCTTGCTCCTACCCTTTCTTAGCCTCTGCAGGCTTCTCCTTTTGAATGTCAGTAAGCCTCAAGGTTGTCTTGGGTAATTTTCCCTTTAGCCTATTCCCCCTATGGGATTTTACTCTCTCTTATGACCCCAATGACCATCTATATATCTTTTTGTATCGCCAGCCCAGGTCTCACCTCTGAACTCTCAGCTCATTGTCGAGAAGCCTGAAATCCTTGTGAGTGACAGACACCACATGTCCTCTGTCCCAGAGCAGTAGCCACCTCATGGACTGATATGGGCAGCAATTTCATAAGATCACTTTATGGGGAATTTCTTTTTGTCACAAATGTCAACCACAATGCTCACTTGAGTATACGTCACACAGGGATTTTTCAACAACTGTGTGTGAGAGGTCTTGAATCAATAACTCTCCTGCTCCAGCACTTACGCTCTCCCAGTTAGTGAATGTGTATCTTGATAACCAATTCAGTGGATGTTGGAATGGATGTGGGTCTGATATCATGTGGCACACTTAACAATGTGACGATCTGCCTTTGGGCATTGTGGAAGAGTAAATTCTCAAGTCCACCTATTGACAGCTGAATTCCTAAAAGCTATCTAGGACCGCTTTAATGACTTCCAGACATTGCCATGGAAGACACTGAGGAAAATGAAAATTTGCGTGGACAGTGGAGGGAAGCGTACCAATTAGCATACATAGCCACTCCATGCAATTTTCTTTTTGGCATTTTCAAACTCAACAATCCTCAAACAGAATTCATGCTTGCCCTCACCTTCCCTAAAATCTTTTCTTCCTCCTGAGTTATTTCAGTGAACACTATCACTGAAATCATTGTTTACGGCAGAAACCTCGTGGTCACCCTTAACTCCAGGCTCTTCCTCATGTCCACATCCAATCAGTCATAGGTCTTGCTCAGTACACCTGCTAAATATTTGTGAAATCCTACGCTTCCCCGCACCCCCAGTTGCCAGTGCCTTAATTCAGGCAATCTAACCTCTTGCTTGGATTATTGCAATTGCTTAAATGTTCTTCTGGGATCCCCATGTCCTCCCCCGTGTAACCCACTTCCATATGGCAACTGGAGAGGTTTCCCAAAACAGAGGAAGATGTTATTCCTCCCTACTCAAGACCTTCGATGGCTTCTCACTGTTCTTAGGCTAAGACCCTAACTCCATAATGGGGCCTGATCACTCGTTCAACCTCATTTTCTCCACTTCCACCAATTGGTGCGGTCTCATTGCCTCCATTTTCTCGTCTTTGAAAAGGAATTATAACAGGGTTGGTAGAAGAGTTACTTCTTCTAAAGTGCTGGTAACAATTATGAGGTCAGGTCTCCAGTCCTGCCTCATGGCCTTTGAGTCAAGGGCAGCTGCCAGTTCTCAGGTCACAGCATACCTGGGAGGGACTTTTCCCCCATCAGAAGGATGCTACCCAAGACAACCTGTGTCCATGTTGGAAGACACCAGAGCTGGCTTGTGTGGTGAGAACCTGCTATCCCTGGGGAGGAAGGGTTAGTATCCAGATTCATGGAGCTCAGGGTGACATGCAGTTCACACCATCCGGCACTAAAGCTCCAGCCCTGGAGAAATGCCCCACGCCCTAGCCAGGGGTTTCCCACCCTCCATTAAATGGCTGTTGTAGGAAGACGGCTTGAGGAAGTAAGATGGGGCACACTGACTGGCCATGCTGGGCACTGAGGCTCTCTCCTGCTGCTGGTTACATCCCTACACTCTACCCACTCTGCCAAGTACCTATCTATATTCGTGGCTGTGAGAACTCGGGTCACTGAGGAAGGAAATGGCAGGTGCTGGGGTGGCATGGCATCTGCCTTCTCCCTGGGCCTCTGGGAGTAGGTCTGGGCCCTAGTGGTTATGGGATTGATGGGATTTTGTTGAGAAACTGGGAATTCTAAAGGTGTTAGTGATTCCGAAGGTGTTCAGGTGTGGCCTAGAGTAGTGGGAAGGGCCAATCCCTGGGGCAATTCCAGAGCACCAGGAAGGAGACAGCACCTTTGGCCCGTCTTTCTCAGGAGAATCTGGGATGACCTGGGGTCAGAAGGCCTCAGGAATCAACCATGTGGGAAGATGTTTAACTAAATGTTTAACTGACTATCCAGGGGGGAAATTCTCTGATTTGTAGCACTTGCCAATTTCCATGGTGTAAATACTCCCAACATTGCTGATTTCAAACTACCCAACACAACCCGACTGAATGTGGAGTTGGGAAGAGATACAATCAGCTCTTGAGAGCCAGTGCACCACTGGGAGAGGCCAGATAAGGAAGTGAGGGACCAAGAAGAGCACTGAGAAAGGGTGATAAAGTGAGGGGAGTCTTCTCACAGCTAGGCATAAACTCAGAGGCACATGGCCTGAAAACCTTTCCAGTCCCATCCATCACCAGGTGACGTTTGGTGTCAATATTCACTTTGGAAACTTGGCTATGCCTACCAAGCAGTGTCACCTGAGGCTGCCTCAGTGGTCTCCTGGGTGCCTGCCTGCACAGGACTACAGTGCTCTTAGTAGGCTGAGGGGGTCCTCAGGGCCTGTCCTCCATGCTAAGGACCCAAACTTGCCTCAGAGATGCCCTTGAAGCCCCCTGGCTAGAGCTAGGTAGAGGCCCAGGAGAGCTTGATCTCCAACGAGCGGGCCCCTATATTCTACGGGGAGGTAAAAGGAGAAGCACACTGAGACAGCCATGGCAACTCATGGCTTGGACGTGTGACACGCCAGCTTTCTGTTGAGCCCAGTATAGCCTACAGGCTTTCTGCCTGGAGTCTGGGGATGGGAGGACACGCGGCTAAACCACTCCCACAGAATCTTACTAGATTGACCCCTTACTAGAACGTAGGTTCACAACACCCTAGTTTTTTGTTCAGTGCCATACCCTAAACACCTAGAGCAGTGCCTAGTGAAAAGTGGGTATCCAATAACTATTGCTGAATTGAACTTATTGGAAACACAGCGGAGAATTCTGAATTTGGCCACTGAATGACAAAAAAGTCACACCAGATTGAAGTCTTCACAGACCCGGAAGGGAAGTGGACACCAGGGATAGCGGGTCTGAAAATCGGATCTGAGGTGGGAATCTGGGTTAGACTTTGGTAAAGCAGCAGCAAGCAGCAAATGCTGCTTGGAAGTTAAATTAATGAACTCAGATAACACACGGTGGGTACTGTTTGGGGATGCTGCAGCTGAAGGAATTACAGCATCTGAGTATTTAGGGAGCACCTACCAGGGGCCCAGCCCTTTCCTAGGATTCATATGCTCTTCTAAACTGAAGAATCAGCTGCACGAGACAGTTCATTATTTATTTTCCATCAAAACGAGGCCCCATCTTCTCCCCAGGAGCCCCTCCTCCTATTGCCTCAACTCCCATTTAAGGGAAAAGATGGAAGAGTTGACCAGGTGGGAAGTTTTCTTTGTTTGAAAGAAGCTAACTGGTGTTCGGAACAAGGCCTTGGGCTACTGGAACCAATGGCAGCCTGCCGCTCAAGTCAGGTCCTGCACCTGGAAACAAGCTTGCATTTCTGGGCAAGGGACAATGATTCCAGGATTCTCCTAATCTTCTTAGGTTCTTTTTTTTGGATTTTCTTTTTTATTTTTGTTTTATTTTATTAGTTTCATGTGCACAAGACAAAGCAAAACTTAGACGTTTATCATTTATATCCCTCACACTGTGTGAACCCCTCTCCCCCCATCCACTATCCCTCTGTACGTTCCCCAAATTAATTTTCAAACCCCCATGACCATCTTGTGGTTACTATTTTTCAAAACCTCTCACCTTCCCCTTATCCCCACCCCCCCGCCCCTCTAGCAACCCTGTTTTTCCTCCATGTTTCCAAAGCTGTCTCTGATTAGTTCATTCACTTATTTTCTTTAGATTCCGCATATAAGTGAGATCATATGGTATTTGTCTTTCTCTTTCTGACTTATTTCACTTAACATAATGTTCTCTAGGTCCATCCATGTTGTTGCAAATGGTAAGATTTCATTCTTCTTTATGGCTGCGTAATACTCCATTGTATAAATGTACCACAGTTTCTTAATCCAGTTCCTTAGGTTCTTCTTAAGACCACAATGCAAGTTAGGTGTTCCTTTTCCTAAACCTACGACACCTCCGAGTTCCTAGGTTATCCTTAGGTAAGAAGTGCAAAGATTTACCAGTCTGGCTATAGAAAGGAAGCTGGCAGTTGGAGAGAGAGGACCATCCCAAGCCCTCATGCAGCTGTGGCGACTGCCTGGATAATTTTTCACAGAAGAGGAAATAGTGAGAAGGGCTGGAGGTAATGAGGGGATTTAGATCTTTCTATAAAAACAGCAGCTTCCAATCAGAGAAACAGAGGACAGGTAACCAGCTATCCAACCACAAAGGGTGAAGTCCCCCGCCCTGGCAGTCTGATTGCCAGGAGGCAGAGCGAGCCCTTTCTAGTTTGACATAATCAGATGGATATGGGACACCTGCCACTCACTGCAAGTGCTTCGCAGAGCTAGCTGGCTGCATTCATCTGCTTAATAAAGCCAGAATCTGAAACAAACACTCTTTACCCAGTTTCTCTGAGCGCTGTTGTAGAGAACATGCCTTTAATTAGAGCCGGGCTGCACAGTGGTGGGGCTCAGCTACACTGTGGTTTGCTGCTGCAAGGCAGAAACGTTACCATGTCTTTTTCTAGGCAAGCAAAATGTAGATGGTGTTTAATGCCAGCTGTCTCTCCCAGGAAAGAACATACTGTAGCTCAGAGAAATAATGCAAAATTTGGGTTAATTTTTGGTTTGTGTCTTTTAAAAATAGAACACTCAGGTTTTTGTTTGTGAGCAGTGCAATAACTAGAATAATTATTTAGGCCTCACAGTAACACATTAGGGTATTTCAGAGATGAAAAAACAGACTCAGGAAAGTTGAGTAACTTGCCCAACGTCACACAGTTACACATGGCAGGGCTGGGATTCAAACCCAGCTAGCCTGACTTTTTAAAATTTTATTTATTTATTTTTAAGCTTGTGTTTAAAAGCTCACTTTCTTAACCTGTGAGGCACATTTGAGAGGCATGTGGTGTTTTGAAGGGAGAGGCTACAATCACTCTGGCCAGCAGCTGAGGGAGAGGACGGCCAGTCTGTGAGATCGGTCTCTGCAGACGGCCTTCAGACTCTTTGAGTCGAGATGTTTCTTCTTTGAGGACCTTTCCTCTAATGAAGTATATATATATATATATATATATGGGTGTTTACTGCAGTATCGTTTTGTAAAAAGTGGGATGCAAAGCTCCCATATGCATGTCCTGTGGCTTGAATCAGTCACTCTGGGACCTTGGAGGCTTGCTGCCACCCCTATGGGCGCAGGAGATACAAGTGTGAGGACCTTAAAGCGGGACAATATATTTGTAAATGTCTAAAAAATAAAAAATGTTACACAAGAACCGGTTAACTGTACAAATATACAGCTCATGTACTACTCGTATGTTTTCTAGCACCCAACATAACTTGTAAGGATTTCAGTGGCAGTGAAACATATTGTACTGGAAATAAATTTGATTTTCTCAAGCCCGGGTCTTGTCAAAGTGTAAATGGTTATTCATACAAAGTGGTGGCTGCACTGTCTTTTTCTTGGATGGTTGGGAGCAGATTGATTTTACCTTAGACATTCAACCTTGGGTTTACTGAAGTTACGCATTGTAGGGTTTTGTGGAAGTGGGAGCCTAACTGATTTCAATGTTTCAGTGCAGACTGCTGGGCCTCCAGATGGAAGTAGTTACATTATAGGTTGTTATGGAACCAGACTTATAAGACTAACTAAACATTTAGAAAAAGTTATGTCCGTACATATTTTTTAAAAGAAACATATTTGAGCCTCCTTGATTTTAACAGCGAACTCCCCGTACATGGATTTCCAGATTTTCCTTTATCCTTCTTTACATGTCACTTTGTGTGTTCTATATAATTTTTTGTTGTTGTTATTTTTGTTGTTTTAGTTAAAAGTATATATTATGAGAATCATTTAATAGGACTTTCTTTGGAAACTGTGTGAAAAAAAGAAAGTTAAAGGCCTGAAGCAACCTAGATCACAAACAGACTGGAAAAACAAATTATGGGGCAAACATGCAATGGAGTAACAGGCAGCTGTAACAAAGAAATAGGTACTGAAACGGAACTACCACCAAAAGGTACAGAAGAGTATATTGCTTGTTATCATTTGTGCAAAAGACCGCACACATGTATGTGTTTATACAGAGAGAGGGGCTGACAGGAAGGACACACAGGGAGCTGGTAACACATCACTGCTGTGCAGGGAAGTGTCCCCTGGGGACAAGACTGACCAGCTTTCCATTTTAAGTTCTCTTGTACCTTTTGATTTCAAACCACGTGACCATATTATCTATTCAAAAAATGTGTATCTGTGCTCTTCTAAAAGTAATTGATACATGAAAACAAAAATGAATAAATAAAAGTTTATATATGTCCATGCAATCACAGAAACAAAACACATGTATAGGAGAAACAGGAGATTTATTACATCAAAATGGTAATGATCTTTTCTTTCTTCTGTCGATGTGGTTATGATAGGTATTTTTAAAGTATTGTCATCTATGTTTAACTTACTTCTTCCTTGACCACACCAGTATTCTGATCATTACCCGGGGGAAAAAAACAGAAATGAAGACTAGGGATCCCAGAATCCCAATTTCACAGTATACTCCGTAAAGGTAAAAAGCTACCATCTCTAAAAAGTTGGCAAGTCAATAGTTTCCAATCCTTTATGAAAACACATGGTGTGTAAATAAACAACTACAAAGACTGGTTCTCCAAGTAGGCAGTACAAAGGGAGAGGAAAATGCCTTCCCACTGGAAGGAAATCACTGACCGACAGAATACAGTTCACAGTCCTACTAGAGCTCCGCGTTTCAAATGACTACTCTTCAACTTCCTGTCTTGTCCCTCATTGTCATCACCGATAACCAAGGACACCGCAGGTTTTCCTAAGCTTCTATCTCCTAAACACCAATCTAGTTTTCTTTCTGTTTAGGAGGCAGGAAAAGAGAGATGACTTTTAGTTTTGTTAAAAAAAGCACACGTTCTCATAAAATCATTGCCCATGTTTTCTGATACTGGGTAAAATAGTGTTGGAAACAACTTTGAAACTCCAGCTGAAAGAAGGTAACTCACCCCATCCTGGAACCAGGTAAGCAGTGACCCACCTCTGGAATAGAAAGGAAACACACAGTTAGGGGCTTAACAGAGCCCATCTGCTACGGCCGTGACCCTGGGCTTGGCTCCTTAGGCCGACACTCACTTGAGTCTTATCATCTGAGACAGTCACTTGACTGCAATTTATGAGCTGCCAGTGTTTACTTGTGAGACTCTCTGAGAGCTGGAAAGGAAGGAAGATAAATACACCAAAGCCCAGCTGAGCAACTGATCGGTTTTATATTGTATTTCCAGGAAATGATATCTTGTTTTCACAAAGAGGTAATGCCATCCTCTCAAACAGAGGCTGCTTTAGCTTTCAGGGACAGCCATGGGGGCGCATCAAAGCTGTCCCAAACAAATGTCAACAGAGGTGCTTCTGAGGTACCAACACAATAAGAAAAACAATAAACTTAAAAAATAGAACAGAACTATGTAACCCCTTCAACATGTAGTGAAGCAGAGTCTCGTAAGTACCCTGCAGCGGTCGGTGTGGTGAGTACCGGTGGTGCTTCAGACAACGGTGGCCACAGGGCTGGCCAGCATGGAAGGCTCCCGACGGAAGACTTCCTAAGTCAGTTTCCGTCCCACATGGTTCTCCCACGCTCTGTCTCGGAGCGGCCCAAGATCAGTCCACAGAGACTCTCCCAGGCCGTCCCAAGCTCCCATGCCTGGTAGTCTTTTAAATGCCCTTGGAGCACGGTCTTCAGGACAGTCTCTTCGCTTTGGAGAGAAAGAAGAGAGAAATAAAAGAGGAGCCTGCGTGTGGCTTCTCTGGCCTCCCTATACCACCCTCAGTCTCTTCCCCACACGGCAGCCGTGGTGAAGAGCAAACAGAGGTCAGGTTGGGCGGCTCTGCTCAAAGCCTGCTCCTCACTCCTCCCAGGTAAGAGTTAAAGCCAAGGTCCTTCCAAAGGCCTGGGCCCCACCTCCTGACCGCACCTCCCACTCCTCTCCCCGTCACTGACTCTGTTCCAGCCACACCGGCCTCCCTGCTGTTCCCCCTTCCTAGTCCCTCTGCGTGGGACACTTTCCCCAGAGGGCAGCACGGCCACGGCCTTCAGAGCTTTCCTCAAACACTAACTGCTCGGTGATGCCTTCCTTGACTACCCGATCAATGAGTGCCAGTACTCTCCCCCTCACTCCCCGACCCCTTTCTTGTTTTATTTTTCTCCATAGTTCTAATCACATCTAACTTATCAGATTTTCACTTCTTCTATTCCTTGCACCTAGAACAGTGACTGGCACAAAACCAGCCCTCAATAAATATCTGTTGAAGGAGGGAATCACATACGCAGCGACTGGCAGGGAGACATGGAAGTTCTTCCCGCGTCCAGAGGGAGGGGGTGGGAGGTGCTATGTACTGGCCTCCAGTCTTTTCCATTAGCTTCTGCTTCCTTGATCCTGGGGAAGCTGGGGTCCTGCCTACACTAAGGGCACAATAAAGCCACCAAGGAAACTGTCCCCTTCCCTGAGACTGAGATCTGGAACACTTAGGTAAGATGGCGAAAGGATTCAAGTTACTTTCTCCTGCTGCTGGGCAGCCTTTGAGGCGGTGGGATTGGAGCTGGGTGTGCCTTCAGCCTTGGAGAGCTGAGAACCAAGCGAGGCTCCCTTCCTCTCAGGAATGGCCTCGCCTAGTGGCTCCCAGAAGAATGCAGAAGCCACAAGAAAAACTGTCTTGACTCCCCTCAAGCAAATTCCCTTGCCCACCCTCCCGCGTTACACGCTTTTATGAAACAGGATGCACCTCCATATTTTAAAGACTAATTTCTCCACCTGTGCTCTGCGTTCTCCCCTCTCTGGCCTTCCTAAGAACTGTTTCCCATCCACTATCTCGGCTTCCCAGCATCTCCTTCTGTAAGGCTCCCTCCAAACAGCAAGTGAACGTGCTCAAATATCTTGTGTCTTTAAAAAACGAAACAAAAATTCCTTTACCCCGCGTCCTCCTCCAACCACCGCCTTCCACTATCTTGGTCGTGGGCAAATTTCCTGAAGAACTCATCTGTTCTTACTCTTCTCTTCTCTACTCCCTCACTTCATACTCATTCTCCAATTCACTGAAAACTAGTTTCTGACCCCATCAGGCCCCCCAAGCTTGTACCAGAAAAAGTCATCAATGTCCCACACATGTGCGACATCCCCAGGGCAACTTTTCATCCTTATCTTCCCAGCAGCGTTTCACCCCACTGACCCCTCACTTCACAACTCAGAAATGTGCATTTACCGAAGACCCACTGCTCTCTAGCCCTGACAATACCACACAAAATCAGATTTGAAAAAAACAACCCTGCCCTCAAGCTTATAAATCGAGGGGCAAGAGCCCATTAACAAATGCAATTTCACCCTCGCAGGTGTTTTACAGAAATAACAGGGAGCTGTCTGGCCTGTTATGAGGGGCCAGCCCAGAGACGAGCGTGGTCGGCAAGGCTCAAAGCCACCATGCGGACGTCTGGTTGCCTGTCCTCCACTGCCCTCCTTTTCCATCTCTCTGCCGGGTCCTCATCCATCTGTCCTGCGTCCTCCTCTTCCGCTCCCCACCCTTCAATGTGGCTGTTTCTCAGGGACAGGGACTTAACCTTTAGCTCTCACCACCCACAGAGAATCCCCAGATCTAGTATCTCTGGGCTTCCGGTCCATATATTCAAATACCCACTAAACAGACCCACTGATGTCCTCAGTGCTTGCAGCCTACTTCAGTGTAAAGCGAACTCGTCTCCCTGACAAATGGCACCACATCACCCAGCTGCCCGACAGAAGCCAGGGAGCGACCCTCCACTGAGCTCCCTCGCTCCTCACAGCAACCCAGTTCCCCAAACCTGCAGTCTACCCCTAGACCACTGTTCAAGTCCGCCTGCTCTCTCCATCCACACTGCTCTTTCCCCAGCCCGGCCACCATCACCCCTGGCAAGGGCTGCTGCCCCTATTTTTGTGTCCATCACCGTTTCTTTTCACTGCAGCCATATTAATGTATCCAGACAAATAGAAACATGACCAGGCACATCTCTGCTTAAAACCTTCCATAGGTTTCCCATGGCCCCCAGGCCAAATCTTTAACACAATTTTGAAGACCCTTCATGAGTAAGTCCTGTCTGCTTTTGAAGTCTCACTGCTCAACCCTCTCTAGCGCTCTACACGCCAGCTACTCTGCCGTTTCAGCCCTTAAACCCCACTGCCCCTTGCTTTCGGCCCCTCCAACGATAATGCACCTGCCTCCCTCACTTCCCTTCCCTTCCCTGCCTTCCCTGGCCTTGACCTAGCACCTTCCAGCTCTCCTATTGTAGACTTTACTATAAGTAGCCCAGGCCCTGTATCTAGACCGAAAGTTCCAGGAGGCGAGGGGCTACACGTGCCTACACACTTTCATTCCCAGCTCTTGGCACTTAGTAGGTACTGAAAAGGAGGAAAGGCTCAGAGAAAGGAAGGAAGAAGGGGGTTTTTCTTTGGGGTTGGTTCTGGTTCAGTTTCATGGGCCAAGGGTTAAAAGAGGGCCCAGCTCTCCAGGGTGGGAAAGCAGAAAGCAGTCCAGCAGAAGTCCTAGCCAGGCACAGGGGCACGTGGTCTTATCGGACTTCCTAGGAGCCATCAGCAGGCAGCTGGAAGGGTATCTATCCAGCTGACGCAGAGAAGCCTACTCTGTGGTACTCTATGGGGGAGAAAGGGGCATGGTCAGTGACACCCCAGCCATGGTGACACTCTCCATGATTAGAGCATAGAAATCTGCCACACCAATGTATTTGAGCTTGCTCTAAAAATGTTGTGTACATCCAGTGTTAAGTATAGGAATCAAGAAACCCTCAAGAAAAAGCTGCTTTGGTTAATGACACTACTCTGTAGTTACTCAAGTGGTCTTCCACAAGAAGAAGCTCCTAGAAGTATGTTTGGAAAGCAAATCATAAAGTGGGAAGATAGGCTCCATTTCTGAGAGCCAGGAGAAACTGCTGCTGTGGAAAACATCAAGCGATCTGCAGTGGCTGCTGCTGGATGCCCAGGGCTGGCAGGGCTGCTCACTTACTTCTCCTGAGGCTGAGTGTGTTCACGCTCCTCCTCCAGGTCCTTCTCTCCAGCCTGGTGGGGAAGCCGCGGCCAGCAAGCGCTGGTCTTCCCCTTCTGTACACGATGGTGGGGGAGGGAGGGGACTCACCAGAGATCCAGGCTCAGTGGGCAGGTAGTCAAAGGTCAGCCCTGAATCTCTTCACCTGGCATGGCAGGGTTCCCTCAAATCCAGCCATCTGTGCATGTGGGGTGCACTGGGGGATCATAATCACATCTAGGAAGGCCAGGGCAGCCCCACTGGTAGCCTCGGTTCAATAACAGAGTATCAAGGGAGCTGGGGAATGCAGTTTGCAAAAGATCCTGGGTTGAAAATCACGGTTCTAAAGGACCAATGAGATTGTATTGCTCGATCATTTGCTTGCTTCTTTTCTAAGCACAAGCCAAAGAAACTGCCAGAGAAAGCTAAAAGTAAGAATGTTAACACTCTTGTCAACTAACCTACATTTAATGAGAATGGAACAAGCAGGGGCGGGGGAACTGCTGACAGGAGAAGCTGCTCCAGCACCTCGCCAGCTGCTGAAGGAGAGCCTCCATAGGGGATAAACATCTTCCCTTCAGGAGACTCTCACGTCAACATCCCAGAGTTACCATTACCCATGCGACGAGCGCTTACAGGATGGTCCTTATCTGCCCCGGCTCCAGAGCGTCCTTTCTCCAACACAGGACCTGGCATCCCAACCTCTCCTCCTCTCCTCTGTATACTCTGGTCTCAGAGTTTACAAGGGGTCGGTGGCTCATCAGTCATGAGGCATTCCTCTTCCCACGGGATACGGAACTTGACAACAACCAGCCAGGGAGGCCTGGCATGGGGCTCTCGAGGTGGAATCAGAGGCCCATGCTGCCAGACAGGCAAGTCTCCCTCTGTGAACTCATGATAAGAGCAACCCCTGCCCAGGAGGAAACGGCCCTGCTGCAGTGTCGGAACTCTGACAAGTATAGGCTTGCCAATCCGAGTTTCCACATCCTCAGTTTGGTCCTTTTTAAAATTCCCATGCACTGGGGATTAAACTAGCTTTCAATTGGCAAGGAAGGCTGCTATGTGACTGAGAATTTTCTCTAAACCTCACACTGCAGACCAGTGAAGCTGCTGATGGCTCTGGAACATGTTTCCCTAAATCGGGCTTCAGAACCTTCTGTCTGACTCTAGAGAAAACCTCCAAGCTGCACTCACTGTGATAACTGCAGAAACAGGCTGCAGCCAGAACTGCCCCAGCCAGGGACTGCAACAGGGAGGCGAAACTGGCTTCCTGGGGAGGCTCCCTATTACCAGAGAGACTGAGAGGCTCCCTCTTTAGCCTTTGGAGAGAAAAGGGGGGGGTTTGCTATTATTTACTCTGCAGAACTAACTCTGTGTCAGGGGAGTCAGAGGGGAACTTAGGACATGGGCTCTTCTTACCCTTTTCAGCGCTGCATAAAGCCATTTACGGGGGTTGGACTTGCGAGAAGAAACCTAGTCAGTGTGCTGGGGGGAGAAAGTACATGGGTGTCCCCACCCCCACACAGACCCAGCACACCTCAGCTCAAAGGCTGACCATGGTCAAATCTGGGTTGCCAGGTCACTGCTCCTCTCCGAAAGGACAGAGGGAAGAAAACAGGAGGCATTCAAAATGTCCTCATGACGCTCTGGCAGCCATGCAGACATTCCATCCTGGGTGACGAGGGGGCATTGCTAGGAACAGTCACCGCTTCTCATGCCTCGACTTTGCTTGTGCTGATTCCTCTGCTTGGAAAGCTACCCCTTAGGGAACCTGTAACACTCAGTTCAAATGGCACTTGTTCCGTGAAGCTTTCTCCCATACCTCCACCTGCCCAGGCCTACTGAGCGTCCTCTTCTCTGGAGTTTCCTAGCACCCTGTTGTGGAACCTGTCATACGACCCACTTCTCTGTCTATCTCCTCCATAGAGGTGGGGGCTGTGAGAGCTGAGACGGTGCCTTATTTATCATTTTATCCTGGTACGTAGTATAGTGTTCCTGTAAAAGCTATGGAGTGATGGAAGGGGAGAGGAACAGCCATGGGATTCTGCTGGAATCAAGTAGCTCCTGCAAGATCAAAGTATCTGTTGGGGCTTAAAACAGGGCACAAAATCCAGCAGCACATAGCTGTCAGAAAAGTGGAAAACACTTTGGTTCTAAAGAACCACCTGAGTGCCGCCCCAGCCTCCCAGGTCAGAATGTCTCCCTTGCGTGTAACGGGCTCAAGCACGCTTCCCGTTCAGCACCTGTGGCAAGCCACTGCTGCTGCTCTGGCTCACCCATCAGCGTCAGATCCTGGCCCTACGCAGAGGGGCCGATATCTGCTGAGGGCTAGGAGAAAGGAAGCAGTGCACAGAAGACCCTATTCTCAGCAGTGTGGCTGGAGTTAGGGAAAGGTACATCCCAAGACACACGAACATGGGTTACCAATGACCAGGTGGTGGGAAACACCTGTTAGGGCAGCGAGGTTCTGGTTCTTCCTCTCTGCTAGGCCTTTATGTGCAACCAACTGGTATCACAGCTCTGATGCTTTCCCAGAAGGTAGTGCTATACTGGATTATTAAAGGGACTGAATGTGAAAATGAACTCCACCCTGCTTCTGTGCACTCTCATCCCTGCCCAATAACCAATCCATGAGCTTCCTTGTGCTTTGCCCCAGGACATATCTTTGCCACAAGGACATTCGAGTCTTAAGCAGAGTTGCTCTTCAGCCCTCAACACAACAGGCCCCAAGTGTGATGAGATCGCTTGGTTAAATGAGCAGATATTCACTATGCAAGCATGGCTCATTAGGGAAACTCACCCACCCCTTCCCCAATCTCTTTATCCAAACTCTCTCCAACAGGGAGACTTGTTGGTAAATGTATTTGAATCCCCAAAGATGATACAGTAGGATTAAATTGCTCTCTCTTTGGTTTAACCTTATGCCCAATTTGTCTAAATAAGCCGTGACTCTTATAGAGAGAACCTGTATGTGTGCTTTCTTCGGGCATTCTCCAAGTTGTGAATCTCTCACTCCTACACATTCTATTTATAATCGACTGTATACCCAAGCCAAGGTCTTTGCAACCTGGACAACTAAACTGTCTTGAACCACAGCACCATCTAGTGATCAGTACATGGTCTGTCTGACCATGTGTTTTCTAATCATCTTTTTTTATCCCCTACAACCTGTAACCAAGACACGGAAGCCTCCCCCTTTCCAGCTACTCAAGTAACTGAGTTAATTCTACTTTAACTCTCACACATTCATATCTTTAACTCCTTTTACTTTTCCCCATTTCTTCCACCTCTTGGTTAACTCAAGAATCCTTTATCTGCCTCTTCCCCAACCAAAAAAACCTGCCAGTTTGTAACTAAGTCCTCCGTTGACGACACCCACCTTCTTACTCATGCCCACTCACCTTTTCGTTCCCCAATGAGGGCCATTCGTCGGTCTTTTACTTCTGAACTCAGATTATCTACCATTTTACTAATGCAGCTGTCCAGAACCAGGGAGTGGGTTTTGAACTTGATGTCCTTCCGACAAATCGGGCATTCTATCTTCCGCTTCATCCATTCACTGATACAGTAGGAACAGAAACTATGGGCACAGTTCAAGGTGACAGCCTGCAACGGGAATGTGAACACACACGTCAGAACTGTCACACTTACATTCCCAGGGCAGTTGTGATCTCAAAGCTAGGATGGGGGTCAATCCCCAAGGCCAAATGGAAATTTAACCATAAGCCATCTACAAAGGATATTAGGATCATTCTTGGGGATCGGAAATTTCAGGCTTCAAGTTAGGCGATTCACCTTCTTTCTCAAAATTAAGTTCATAGACTCAGGCCCCAGGTAGGCTGATTTGTCTGTTTTGTTCCACCCACTCAGACCACTGCCAACACGGGTTAGCAGCCTTGCAAACAAATGTCACTGGGGCCAAGTAGGACTCGTAAGCATGGGAATGTTTGGTACAAATATATCACTAATTCTCTTATGAAAGACAAATGTATGTCCTGCTAATGGTGAATTAGAACCTCAATTTTAATATACGAAGGGAGCACAGTCTGAATACTCAGTACATAGAATGGCAGGAGGCATCATCTCTATTCAAAAGAAACCCCAAAAAATAAATGTAAAAGACAACAAAAAAGCTGGGGGAAAAGGAAAAAACTGACAGTGCTTGAACCCCTAAGTAAATCAGCCTATGAGAAGAGAGAAAGCAGAAGGAAGCTTGTCATTTGAGGGGTTCCTCTGAGTAAACCCAGTAGATTTCTGCCAGGGCCCTTTTCATTCCCAAGAATATAAACCATTCTCTTCGTTACTCTTGTTTATGTGTGTCTCTTAAGATACTTTTTCTGAGGCTCAAAAGTCTTCATTCCTGCTTTTAAGATAGCAGTGGAAAACAACACAGAAATGGTGAATTTCTCAAATGCCTGCTGAGCCCAGAAAGTCAACTAGGAGACAGTCTGTTTACTGTATGAGGTACATTCTCATAAACGGACCAAAACTCTGTCTAATTAAAATGAAACCTCTTTCCAACACTGACATTCAGAGGTGGCCAGGAGGAAAGGCCAGGCAGGAGGCTGGGAACAGAACACAGGTCAAGCCGTCCGTCTGTGCAGACGCGCCAGGCCGGCTCATTCACCCGCCGTTCCACGGCCTTTCCTTGGCTTCCTCTAGCAGAGCGCACGAGACCTTGTCAAAACAGCGCGGACTTGCGTTTTTCCGAAGTAGGGACTCAAACGACTAGAAATGATGGGGGAAATGATGACCTGACAGTGGATTCAGAGCAGAACAAACAGGTCCGCCCAGGAGAAGCTGTTCAGGGTGCAACAGACTCACCCTCCCGAAAGCTCACCGAGAAAAGGAAGCCATGTCTGTATGCATTTTCTTTCTTAAAGGAGTCTGAAAAGCACTGTCATTTAACAACTTGAATTTAAACTTGTGGTGTAAGGTGAACTGTCACAAATGGAAGAATTTATGAAAAACAAAAATCTGTGCAGAAATATGACAGGATGACACATGTAACCTAGGAAAGAGATTCTTCACCTTCATAAGGAGCCTCAGAGTCCCCGCAACATACGCCCTTTGGCCACTGAATTCCCCAGATGACCACACATCACTGACATTTACCCCCACGTCTCAAGGCTGCATTACATGCCCACTCTCAGCCCTGTGCCACTCACAGTAGTTTTATTGAGCAGCTTTATTCTGACACTCAAAAATCTATGCCATGTGGCCCTGTTTTCTTCCCAATAACAAAGAGATAAAGGTTTTACTGCAGCTAAAACTATTGATTATATCGAATAAATACTCAAGAATAAATGAAATAAGAAAAAGGACAGCAAAGGTAAAGGCTACAAGAACAA
The DNA here is from genome assembly GCF_036562045.2 of Rhinolophus sinicus. Classification (NCBI taxonomy): domain Eukaryota; kingdom Metazoa; phylum Chordata; class Mammalia; order Chiroptera; family Rhinolophidae; genus Rhinolophus; species Rhinolophus sinicus. The sequence continues at coordinate 87,740,228 of NC_133755.1, forward strand.
ATGGCAAGTGGCCACCTCTAGAGGCCACTTTGAAGTCAAATAGCTACGAGAAGTTCCCGGAAGAAAAGGCCTTCAGAATGCTTCCTTATAGCAGTAGCAGCCTGCTCAGCCCAGGCTCCGTTCAGGGATGGGAGGGCAACAAGGCGTGAGCCTCCACTCGCCATTACCTCGACGAAGTATTCGGAGCAAATGATACACTGGAGCTCATTCTCTAGCACATCATTCAGGTGGCTGAAAATTTCCTCCTTCTGCGCTTGCACCTTCTCCTTCTCTTCCTGCAAAGACACACAACCCCACCTGTCACTCGGGACAATCAACAAGAACGCAAAACAGGACAGGGAGCAGGGTTACTCGTCTGGAATAGGAATCAGGAGTTTAAATGAAAAATTCATCCTGGCACAGCAACACAGAACAAAACCCTTTCCCTAAGGGTTACTATTTCACAGAGCTGCTTTCTAACATGGGGAACTGTTTTCCTTTCTTTCCTCTTTCTGCTTTTTCAGGATTTGCACTGTAGTTTCTGTCTCCTTCCCAAAATTAGCCAAATGAAACATACTGAAGGTAGCATACCAACCCCACCAACCACCCAACACCAGAACGAGGCATAAGTATCTCAGAGAGAAATGTAGTTCCAAGGGGATATAAAATCATCCCAAGAACAAGAGTTCCCTGGACGAGAAAGAAGACATAAAGAACAGTCGAGAGAGGTAGGAAGCTGGAATGAGCGTATAGGGTCCCCTGTGCTTTTTGTAGCTGCCTCTCCTATAGAATAAGGGTAATTCCTACATTCCCTGGAGGAAGGAGCTGGAGAAAAGGCCTCCGGAAGTGCCCTCAGGCCCCACGCTTTAGGATGGTTGCCACTTCCCACTCCTGCAGAGGTCTGTGGTGCAATTTCCCTGTGCTTTCCCCAAAAGTCAGACACCCTTTTAAGGGGGGATCCTAGGTATGCTCTCTTGAAACAGGCATTTATTTAAGTTAGCACCTCATCTCCCAAACAGAATGTATCAGAAGCCCCTGGCGGGAAGAGGGAAAAACATTTAGGGTATATTTTAGTAATAGATTAATGTTTCACTTTTTATTTTCTCTTCTACTCAAAGCAATGACTCTTAGACTGCTTACAGCAGTGAAGAGGGTCTGGACCTATTTCCAACTAGAGTCAAGTTCCCTGAAAACTTCTGAACTGCTGGATTAAAAAAGATGTGGTGGTTTCTGGGAGGTGAGGGAAGAAGGTGTTATGTGATTTAAACAGAGCATAAGGGTATTAAACCAACTGAAAAAGAGTCTCTTCCTATCTGTACTCTGCTCCAGGTCTGTATGTGAGGAGGGGTGAGCTAAGAAATGCAGTCAGACTTAGGCATTAATTTCAGGTCAGAGGCTGCAAACTGATGGCCTGTGGCCTGGATCTAGCCTACAGACGTGTTTAGTTTGGCCCTCATAATATTGAAAAATAAAGCAAAAAGCTGAACTTGCTGCCAATATTTGAAAATTAGGATATTTCATGTAAACACCTGGATTTCCATATTCTGGAGAAAACAGATCTGACAACGCTGGGCCTGCATTTCCAGATGGTAATGACTGACTGCAGCAGAGAAGAGCTGCCTCTTGGGGTGGGGGTGGGAGGTGAAGGCCCCTTTCCCATGCACCTGTGTCCCCACGGCCCTCTACTGTGTTTACACCCAGGTCACTTCACTCCTTCCATCACCAGTCTCACCCCAGTGGGTACTTGAATTTATAACCCTTAATTTAAGAGTTCCATTGACATGATGTGGGAAATAATTACCTAAACGCATGAGGATGAACTATTTTTTATTTTGACTATACCACTCCTTACTTAGCTTCTGTCAGTGAGACACTGAAGGAACATGTACCATAGACAACGGACTAGACTGCAGGATGTGTGTGTCTTATTCCCAGCATTTCACTTCTGAATGAGGGAAGGAAATAGATGTTGTCTTAGAGGCAGAACCTTCTATAGGCCTGAATAATTTTACAGATTATGTTCCCTGAGGCTGGGAAAAGCCATAATCTCTCTTCATTCACCAGAGCAATCCTTGCACTGTTGAAAATGCTGAACTGCATTTACAAACCAAACTCTAAACCATCATCTTTTCTCTTACCTTGATCTGTTGCAACTCTCTGTTCTTGGCTTGAATAATTGCTTCACACTTCTTCTTGCTGTGGTTTAGCTCTTCCACCAGATCCCGATGCTGCAGGAACACAGCAGATACATAACGCGATGAGCTACCCTGCATCCTTCCTTTTAGCCACACAAGCCTGCTCCCTCCATCAGTGGCTTTGGTTCAAGGGTTCAATAGACCGGCCATTTGAAAACAATGCCTGTGCTCCTTCAGGACATCCCGCTTACCTGGTGCTCTTTTTCAGGTAAGGGAGGAGATAGGGGGGTTCGGCCATCAAAGCTATTAATCCCTCTGGGAACAACCCAACCTTCATGGCCATTCAAATCAACTAAAGAACTTACATTGTCTTCCACAGTCTGATTCTATAAGTTTGGCTTGGGGGCCCAGGAATGTGCATTTTTTAAAAAAAGCCACCGAAGTGACTCTAGGAACCTATGTGCGAGAACTAATAAGTAATTCTGAAGCTACCCAGCACTGGAAGTGGCTTTTAAGAAACAATCAGGGAGAAAGGGGATTCAGGGAAACGAGGTAATCATTTTCATTGAAATAAAAAAGACCTTTAACCTATTTATTCTCCAAACCACACACTACCTGCCCCTAAGGCAATGCTGCCTAACCCCTGCCTGTCTGTTCTGGAACCTGGCACGTCCAAGAGCTAACAGCTCAAACACTGGGACTAAGTGCCTCTACCAAACGTCAAGAGGTCCCACTTCTATGAAACATAATTTCTGAGCTCCTTCATGCTTAAGTATAGCTTATACTTAAATCTCACCTCAAATCCTTTTTTAAAGCAGGTGGTGGAGTAAAGGTAAGTATTTCTGGAAAGATATTACTCAAGAAACAAATTTTAAAATGTATGGTCTCCTGAGAAAAGCAGTTACATCAGAAGGCCTGGGTATTCATTCATCTTGACTGCTAATTAGGTGCGTATACCTTACCTTTCTCATCTATAATATGGGAAAACAGGTGTCTCTCCTACATGGGTGTTAATAAAATCACACATAGGAAAGCATTCAGAAAAGTTGAAGCTCTATGTAAATGCAAGGTGTTATAATGGCCTGGTAAATGAAAAAGAACAGCTTCAGAGAGACCACAGGGTGGACCAAAATACAAGCACGTTTCAGTTGAGAGTGGCACATCCCCCAGGTATATTGTTACAGCACCATGACCTAATAGTATCCCACTTTAAGCTAATGAATGGAGACGGGCCAAGTACCTCATGCTAAATGATAGTGTGTTTTCCTGCCTGTCTCAGAAGTTGAGGAGCTGCGGGTGCAGGGTACTCAATGATCCCTCAGGGATTTCCAAGCAGCAGAACCTTACCTTCCATTCAATTTCAAAATAATATCTGAATATTAATTTAATAATGTTCTAAATGGGAAATATGCCTACCCTCCCATCCCAGAAAATAAACAAACTCAGAAAATAAAATTCCAAAAAGGCTGAATTAATTTCCACCTAATTCTTTCCAAGGCTGCTTGTGTACCTTAAGAAAATCAAGGCAGGCACCTCTCAAGCTTATAACTTGACTTAAGCACACAGTAAGCAGGTTGGGAGGTAGGTATGCAATAAAAGAACATAAAGATAAATTAATATCTTAAATTCTAATGTGACTGCTCACTTTTCTCAAGGAGATATGAACCACCCACTAACCTCCTGACTAAACTTGCATCGAACTACTAATCGTACGTAACACATAAAGGATAGAAGACAAAGGAGGTTTTAAAGACGCAAAGAAGACTATAAAACATAATCAGATGAGGGAAACAGTCAAGTTAAATGAAATAAATTACAGGCGATCTTTTAGGCGATTTTTGTTCCTGTGAGCCTTGCCCTTGCAGTAAATCAATGTTTTGCTGACTGTTCAACTGCACATTCTCGACCTGACCTAAAATGCTTAATTGGAACGTTCCTGAATGGTTTCTAAATGGCTTCAGTTCAGGAATGGTGAGGTAATGGAGGTCCTTGCAGGCCTTGGGGCCAAGTCTTAGCTCGCGATTTCCCTCTGCTGCCCTCACCTTTCCGGAAGTGCAGCCACTCCCGGGAGCCTAACTGCCACAGGCTCCGCTCCACCTTCACTAGAGCAGCTTCTGCTCAGATGAAGATGGAAGTTTTCACGCTGAGGTCTGGCATGTACGTGAGGCTCCCACTCTCCAAGCTGGTGGTGTGAGCGGCGGCCACCTGCTCTGCCTACAGCCTGGAGATGCCGCAGAGGTGTGTACTAAGCAGCAGAGGCAGCCGGTGGCCACGCAGAGCCTGGCTGCCCCTGCTCTGCAGCCCACTAGGATCTCAGTACAATGGCAAGAGGTACGTTACCTCCTGCAGAGCCTGGGCCAGCTGCTGCCTCAGGTCCTCTTCTCCTTGCTCTTTCTCCAACCCCTGCAAAGCCAAAAACAAAACAGGTTTCCCTGGAGGAAGGGAAAAAAGGAACAAACTCCAGCAACAAGCAGAGCAGAGCAGCTAGCAGGAGCATCTGGAAACGATAGGGGGCAGGCAGCAGGTGGGAAATTTCCCACTTTACCTCAAGCTGTTGGCAGTGAGGGATTTAAGCAGAGCTAATTACTCAAATTCTGCTCACTTCAGGGCCGTTACCTTCAAGCCACCACTCAGGCTGTTCTGGAGAAACTCTGGGCGAATACTCCAAGTCTCCTTACCTGGCAAATGCTGTGACTCCCAAAAGGATGTCAGCTGGGAGGCTGTGAGCCAACACTATCTAAACTCACATATAATCTGTCCCGCTGACACTCAGCTCCACGTTGCTTCCCTTGATTCTGGGGAGCCTGTCTCTCACTCTGCGTCTCTTTACCACTTCCGGCCCCCAAACTGCTCCTCCTCCCAGATTGTCTGAGCTTATGCTGTATTTCTTCCTTTGCTCCCCTCTGGTATAGGGTACCCACATCATGATTACCCTACATCTAGCACTTTCCACAAAACCTCTGGGCTTTTGCCTCCTTACTTTAAAAATGGCCTACCCATTTAATATGCCAACCTGAAGTTGTTTTCTAATTTTAATATATTGACTTAAAACTGTTCTGATTATTTTATGTGTACATTTATTAGGCATCTTTATAATCACCTGAACCCAAGCCTAGTGCCAGGCAACGTGAGTGCTCAAAAAAAAAAACATGTCTGTGCGAAGCAACAAGGCTTCAGTGAGCTTCTGAACAAGTGGTTGGGGTAGGATAAACCCCTAGGGCTTGGTGACAGAGGGAAATCCAGCTAATAAATAAAGGACTAGATACACTTCACTCTGAGCATTTGTATATGACCCTCTCAAACCTGGAGACATTTTCTAAGCCAGTCCTTTTTGCCTTTATCATTTCGGTATGAAAAAGATTTTACAGCTATCCCTGGAAGCATGCCCAGAGCAGCCACAATATTAATTAACAGCAACTCTTATTCCTGAACACATCAGCCTTGAAGAAAGTTCTGCTCTGGGAAAGGTGGCATACACTAACGTGCAGAGCTAAACCCCATGTACTGATTTCAAGAACTAGTCCAGGATGTCTACGGGAAGAAAAAAGGTACACAGAAGCAAGCAGTGTGCACCCTTACAAAACCCATTTAATCCACGGCCTCCACTAAGACTACCACCAGTTCAAGGGGATAGCAGAGATTAGAATGAAATGCGTAATTTTTTCAGAACTAAGCTGACATTACTGGTTGTTCCTTGCTCTGAACAAAGTAAACAAAAGATAAAAGCTTATTCAGTTCAATCCTGATTGGCCCATTTTAGTTACAAGTCAACAACGGGGAATTCTTGACATTCAGTATCACCCGAGCAAGTAGGGAGGAGGAAACCGTGTGGCTCTTGCCAGGTGGGAACTGACATTTAGAGCAGAGACCAGGACCGACTCTAACCTGGCAGCTCTCTGTTAAGAGCTTGTCACCTCAAATGACTCGGGGACAGGGTCACATTTGGTCTGACCCTGACAGCTAAGACAGTCATTATTTTACCTGCCGGCTAAAGGCACTGTGGAAGGTGGCTTATCACTAACCCAACAGCTGAATTATGGTGGGCCTGTCCCCTCCCATGCTGGCTGCTCAGAACAGAAAGAAAAATGTTTTCTGCCTTTGCAGCTTCCCATTTCCTAGGTTAGTTACAGAGCTAACAAGCCGCCAGGTACATCAAGGGCAGGGTCACCAGCTGACCAATACCTGCCTTGGGGTTAACGGATTTGGCTTTGACCACAGAGCAGAGAAAAGTAACTCATGAGGAGAACTATTGGTTTAATTAGAATGCACTATGGTTTTGTGGCATCGGGACCTTCGTCCAACGTCTCTCTGACTTTAGCTGTTCTGAGATGCCTCAACTTTACATCCTGAGATCTGTTACGTCCTGGGGCTGGCTCTGCCGCCGCCGCCCCTCTCCTGGCACTCCACCTATGGCTCTTGATCTGCCCGTCATGCTGGAGCCTTAACCCTTGACTCAACCCCCTTCTCTTACCTCCAAGTGTTCTGTCCCCATTCCATCTCCTGTCCCTGGCACTTAGCATTTGGTCCCTGCCTCAGAGTTGGAGCTCTGGCTAGAGACTCACAAAGGGCCTGCCCAACTCTGACAGGCACTCTTGTCCTTCCCTCCTGTGTGGTACCTGGAGATACTGCTGCTCTTTCTTGAAAATCTTCACTAGCTGCTCCACTCTGGCCTGCTGCTGGGCCTGCTCTGCATAAAGAAGGGACTGTCAATCCTGCAATTCCTGCTCCATTTTCACCATTTTCCTCGAGTTCCCTTTTTGGGACTGCTTTTCCACATTCAGAACAGCTACCTGTTTTTCCTGCATCTGTGCTTTAAGCTTCAGAATCCGAGACATAATCACCTTAAATAGCTCTAAGATGTTCTGAGATGCTAACGGGTATGAGGCTTTCTGCTTCTTAGGCTGAAGCTCCACGACTTTTGCGGGGCCAGAGCACACATGGGCCCCCGCGGTCTTCTCACTGGGCTCCACAGAAGTCAACTTAGGATCCACACATTCGGAGGGTTGGCTGGCCACTTCGCCTTTCCCATGTGACTTCACCGGGTGGCCAGATTCACAAGACACTTTACTTATTCTGGACTTCAAATTTGAGGGGCCTTCAGCTCCAGGACCCTCCAATTCATCCATAAATTTCCTTTTAGTTCTCAAGTCCTTATTTTTTTCCATCAACTGGTCACTCTTTGGGGTAACATAAGGATTCCTCTCCTGAACTTCTTCAATAACTTCATATTCATACTCTGCATTCTCCTTATTTTCCAGAGGCATCCCAAGCTGGATGTGGTCTCCCTTATGGATAGAATAGCTCTTCAAAGGTTCTAGACGGACTCTGTTCAGCCAAACACCATTCAGACTCTGGAGAATGGGAAAAACAGACAAAATAAGCTTCATGATTTTCTTCCTCTTAATGGAATTTCTCTCCTGCTGCTGCAAAACCTTCTGCCTTTTCAAAAGAAAAACCCTTGAGAACAAATAGCAAAGAAAGCTTCATAAACCACCATCCCTAGAAACAGCATTCTTCAAACAGTACTTTGGCTTTTTACCTATATTTCAGATTCATGCCTCCACAGAGAACGGCCTATATAACAGGCAGGAATCACCTGATTACTGGTGGATGAATTACTCAAATAAATGGAGTAGCATTGAAAGAAACTGAAATTTAATAGCTCCTATTGACTTAAACTGAAGGCAATGGCCCAAGACTGAAAAAACTGTTATTAGTAAAGAAAGCAGCATCTAATGATGAGGTTCGAAAGGTAGGTTTGACCAAAAGTCACTCAAGCACTGTCTCGGGATGTGGCCCTGAACACAGCGGTGGATAAGCCAAGCACTTTCCAGTCCACAGAAACCAAAAGAGAGAGAACCAACACCTGTCCTGGGGTCAAACTGCAGGTGGAATCTGACACAATTACTAGCCCCAGAGGTCCATGGGTAATACAGCACAGTGGTTAAGAGCTGGAGCTCTGGACTCAGACAGACTTGGGTTCTTAATTAGGTGCATGGCCTTCAGCAATTTACTCAAACTCTCTGTGCCTCAGCCTTGCGCGTAACATATAGTACAGTACCTACCTCATACGGTTCCTGTGAGGAATAAACTAGGTAATACATGTAAAACACTTAGCATAGTGACTCACATATAATAAACGCTCGATGATTTACTTTATGGTTTTAAGTCAATCATAGTTTAGGGGTTAAGAGCATGGACCCTAGAGACGGACTGCCTGAGTTTGTAATCTGGCTCTATCACTTAACAGCTGTGTGACTTTGGGTCAGTTTCTTAACCTCTCTATGCCCCAGTTACTACATGTATAAAATGGGGAATAAGAGTCTCTCCCTCGTAGTGTTTGTGTGGATTTAATGAGATAACATATGCAATGTTCTTAGACAAGTGCCTGGCACATGGTAAGTACTACACAGGTGCTCACTGCTATTACTATGTTCTGGCTCAACTAATTGATTAACAATCACTTAATTCTATGCTCAGTATCTTGCAAGGTAAATATACCAAGTGCAAAAGTAGAAGATACGAAAACAACTTTCAGCCCCTGACTGTGGAAAGGAAAACACAAGGGCACATATAAGCCAACGTGGGATTACACAGCACAGCCTATAGATGCAACAGAGTATCCGATGCAGCTGGGTTAGCCAGTGGTGCTAAATGGGGATGACGGGTTCTAGCACAGATTTGAAAGGGGTTAAGAGTTTAAGAAACACGTGGGCATTTTAACCCATATCAAGGACTTACCTTTGGGGACCAGGCCAGAGATGAAGCTCACAGCTGAACTGGGACTCACACTTATGTTCATGATGGTAACTATAGCTACCTACTTTCAGTTGGGAAAATTATCTGGTCAACCCCAATATGCGGGACGGGGGCTTGACCCCAAGGCACAGAGGATGAAGGGGGTAGAGATCGGATCTTAGCTCTGGTTTCCTACTAGGCACTTGGCTCTGGTTTTCTATGATTTGGCTAGAGCGGGGAGAGGGAGAGAAAGCCCAGCACAGACAGGCACAGAAAGACTGCCTTTAACCCACTGCCCTGGGCCTAACCGGGCTCATCTGGCCAAACTGCTCCCAACCTTTATGTTTATATTCGGCCTCAGAAACTCTCGGGAGTAATCTGTTTTATGACAACAGTGGGGAAATAACAAAGGAGTGGGATAGAGTCCATTTGAGAATAATTTCATATCACAATAGATTATACATAGGAAAAAGATCTCAGGAAAAGTAATATGACGCAGAAGCCTACTTCATGCCAAAGTACAGACGCTTAAGAAAAATCTCAAAAGCAAAGATAAGGTTAAATAAAGAAGGTTACAGAAGCAGCCCAAGGCTAGAGAGAACAAGGAATCCCTATAAAGCTGGGGCAAACTTTCAAGACATACTGCAACCCTCCACAGATACTCCACCCGCCTCCTTCAGAGCCCTTTAGGCCTAGAAAATAAGCTCTCAAAATTTTCTCACCACATTTTATCCTTGGATCCTTCTGGCCACCCTTTCATCCCTCCTTGGTGACACCTAGTGGTATAATTTAAACTATCGCCCTGAGTCACAAGGTGACTATAGAAAAGGATGAAATACATGGCTAGGTAAGAACAATCGAGTACTGCCCAGGATATGATCTCAAATACAATGGTTTAAATAAATCAAACTGTCCAAATCTTTGATGTTCGTTTTCATAATCACCAGTTTGAACAATGTTGGCAGCAGCAAAGTGATAACCAAAAAAAGCCTGCTTAATGTCTCCTAGCCGTCATTGGGGAAAAAGTGAGATAACATGCACTCCCTTGTACACTAATTACTTCACTTGATGCTCAATCTCTGTCCAGTGTTTTTAATCAGTTGTTGAAGACAGAGGAAACCCAAAGCCACAACGCAATGGTTTCTTGGAGTTTTCCGGATGATTTATGTAGCTCAGTGGTTCTCACCCTGACTATACAGTGAAATCACCTGGAAATGTTTAAAACAAGTAGCAGCGCCTGAGTCTCACCCTCAGACTGAGTTAATCGGTCTGAGACCGGACCAGGCATCAGGATTTTCAGTCAGGTTTATATACAAATAAATACAGTGTATAATTGTATTAAGACAAACTGTCCCTGGTAGCCAACCCTTCTCCCATTCCCAGACAACTACTCCTCTGTCCTACCTACACAGATTTACCTTTTCCAGAATGTTGTATAAATGGAATCATACAGTATGTACCGTTTTGAGTCTGGCTTCTTTCACTTAGCATAATGACTGAGATTCGCCCCCGTTGTTGCATTAAGAGCAGGGTGGTATCGTTTTATTGCTAACTAGTATTCTAAGGTATGGGTGTATGAGTTTCTTTATCCATTCCATAGTTGTTTTCTTTCCAGTTTTTGGTATTTATAAATAAAGCCACTATAAACATTCACATACAAGTTTCTGTGGGCACATAAGTTTTCAATAATTTGGGGCAAATACCTATAAACTGGATCACTGGGTAATTGTATGTTTAAGAAACTGCCAATCTGTTTTTCCAAGTGGCTGTACCATTTTGTATTCCCACTTGCAATGTTTAAGAGTTCCAGCTATTCTGCATGCTCCCTAGCACATGGTATTGTTTTATTTTAGCAATTCTAATAGATGTGCATTAGTATTTTTTAACTCTTTACTAAACCATAACATATAAACATAAATGTACAACTAGATGAATAATCACAATGTAAACACCTCAGTGTAACTACCACAAATTTAAAACAACAACAGAAAACTAACCCACATTTATTAGCATCCCAGAAACTTCCTTTTGCCTCTTTCTAGTCACTAGGTCCCCTTTCCCCCCAATAAAGTTACTACTAGCCTGGCTGAACACCACACATTAGTTTTGCCTGGTTTTGACATTGTATAAATGGCATCATATGTATTCTTCGGTGTCAGTCTTCTTTCACTCATTACTATGTCTGTGAGATGTATCCATGTGGTTAGACACAGCAGTAGTTCCTTCATATCCATTACAGTATAGTGTTTCACCATAAGAATATTCTAGTTTATTTCTCCATTATACTGTTGATGGACATTTGGGCTGTTTCTCTGGGAGTGAAAATATTGTCATGAGGTATATGTGTGCAATTTCATAAATAGTACCAAATAATTTCCCAAAATAGCTGTACCAATTTACCTTTCTACCCAAAGACGACTTTTGCTCTGTGTCCTTGCTAATACCTGGCATCTTCAATATTTAATTTGAGCCACTCTGGTGGGTATGTGGTTGTATTCCATCCTGGTTGTAATCTGCATTTCCCTGATCATTAATGAGGTTGAACAACTTTTCAGGGATGTTGAACATTTGGATACAACCTTTTGTGAAGTGCCTGGCTCTTGTCCATTTTTAAAACTGGGTTATCTTTCTTTTTCTTATTGACTTGGAGTTCTGTATATATCCAACTATATCAGTTATGTGTAGCAACTTCATCAGTATGTGTAGCAAATATCTTCCACTCTGAGCTTGACTTTCACTCTCTTAAAGGTGTCTTTTGGTAAAGAAAAGTTCTTAGTTTTACTTTGATCCCATCAGTATTTTTTAAAGGTACCCAGGTAAGGGCAAAAACTGAAAACAGGGCTGAGAATCACTGCTGTAGCTGCTGGAAGACCAGAAGCTGAACTGTACAAGCAGTACGGTTTGTTCACCCAGAGTGAAACTCACCAGACACTTTAAATGCCACAGCCTACAGAAGGACAAAGGTGGGAATCACCAGGCAGCAGGTGAAGAGCAATATGCTAGGAAGGGAAGAAAGGGAAAGGCTCAAGCGATATGCCTGAGCCTCTAGAACTGGAGGGAGCAAACCCACCAAAGCATTTCAGATTGTGACTTTAAGCAACCAAATTTTCTGAACCAGCTGGATCCAATACACAGGATGAACTATCTGAAGAGCTACTCTATTAACTGAATTCTACACAACAACCATCCTCATATTATGTGTGCAGAGGAAGCAGTCCTCCAAGGTTGGGGTTTTTTCCCCTAAGCCAATTTTAAACCAAAATTGCATTTGTTGCAATTTCTGTATCTGTACTTAAGTTTTCCCTTTCTGGCCATTCCAGCATATAAGAGAGACCATTTTAGGAAGAGAAACTGTAGTTCTAAGTTTTGAATTATTAGAAATATCTACCTCTTGAAAAGAGTTGGCAAGTGACTTCAGATATGACCACAACAATAATATGCCATACCTGAAATTCAAATCCTTCATCAGGAGACGAGGGCTGCCAGAAAGAAGCCAGAAAGAAAACGAGCACGTGTTAGAATAGCTGTCCCATCTAAACACCCCAGTTACAGCTTCTGAAGACGGAAAAGGGGCCACAGGTTAAACCTGACAAGCTCAGGAGACTGAAAACAACCACACAGGATGGCAGGAACAAAAAAAAAAAAATCGTAACTAAGGTGGGCCATGGTGGGAAGTCACATCTTTAGCCTAAAGCTTCTTTCATAAAGTCAATCTCGACCTTAAGCAAGACTGTCTACTGTCTTTTTGCACCTTCCTTGCAGTGTCAGTAATCCCTTTTTCCAGACTGGGCAGGGAAGTACAGAATCCCTCATTGTTATCTTGTCCCTGGTGATAAAAAGCTAACTATTAACTATCCTGCACCCACCTATGTAAAGGAAGTATCTTGCTCTCCAATTTACTTTTATCAATTCCGAGATCTCCCCACTTTGCTTTCCCCCACCCCCTTAATCTACCACCAGTGAATTTCATGTGGCCCTCCTCCTGCGATTCTATGTATAAAATAAGCTGCAAGAGGCCATTTTGCGGAGCATTTTCTTCATCTGTTGAGATTTTGCTTCCCAGCAACGGTCGTCAGTTTGGCTCAAATAAATTCCTAAGTTTTCTCTTAGGCTGTAGTTTTTTCGTCGACACTTCTCTCAAAAGTCAGAGTTAGCTCACAAAGTGAATCAAAGCTAAGAAGCTTAAACCAGAAAAGACGGAATAATCAGGCGCCTACCTTTCCTCTGTATTATTTGTCTGAGACCTGAGAGAGGAGTCTTACGATAACAACAGCCCTAGAAGAAGGGGTACATAGCACACATTGGAGAGTGATGTGGGGAACAGCCATGCCTTGCTCCTGGCCCAGGCTGCCTTGTGTCCCTGAGGAGGATGTTTAAGGAACTCTAAAGTCAGTTAGCTGGAGGCTTCCCAACCTCTCCCACTCTGCTATCCCATCAATGGAACACAATGAACACATCCATACTGCACATAATCAAGGAAAGCAGCAGCAGACAACTCACCTCTATAATACTGTAACCCCATTTCTCAGCCAACTCTGATGAAAACATCTTTCCCTAAGGTGTTTTGATATAAGATATTGCAGAGGCTTTAAACTTTGTAACTATGTCTTAAATACACATAACTGATTTTTTTAAATCATGCAGCAAGTATAGCAAATTGCTTGTGTCCTATACTGGTATTTGACAACGGAATATTAGTAGAAAGACTTATTTGAGTGTGAGCCCTGGCTTATTCAACCAACCAATCAGTTCCATAGGCCTTGGGCAGGTAAGTTTCTCTCTCTGGGCCTCAGGTTCATCTGTCCCCAGAAGGAGTTAAACTGGATCCGGTCAAAGGTCCCCTTCTCAGTGCTAATTTCTATTCTCATAGTGCCTCGCCAAGAGTGCTGAACTCTTAAGTGAATAAATACTTAGCATTTATACAGCCTCTTCAACACAGTGCCAACTCAACTTAATCCTAGTGCAGGCAGGAAGGGACTTTCTCCAACATCTTGAATCTAGCAGTTTTATGCACACAAAATGAGGCCTGCAGGACACTGTGAATTATAAGAAACATGTATTTGGTCTTCATCCCCATTTCTAGTACAGAGCTTCTAAAACTTTTGGTATTTCCCAAGTGGTGAGAGAGATAAAGGGGTCTTTTGTTATGTTAAGGAGGTGACTTTAGAAATGCCCCAGGCTACCTAAGGATGAGGCCGGTTGCCTGGGGAACCAGCCGTGATAGGAGGGCTGGAACTTTAAGTCCCACTCTTGGGGGGCGGAGAGGGGCTGGAGGTTGAATTGATAACCAATGATCCAGGATGCCTATGTAATGCAGCCCCCAGGAAAACAAAAAAGGACATGTTCCGAGTTCTGGGTTGGTGAGTACATGGAGGGGCTGGGAGAGTGGCACACCCAGAGAGAGCATGAAAGTTCTACACACCTTCCCACACACTAGCCCTACGCATCTCTGCCAACTGGATGTTCACCTGTATCCCTTATCAAATCCTTTTATAATAAACTGGTAAATGTAAGTAAATGTTTCCCTGAGTTCTGTGAGTTACTCTAGCTACTTAATGAAATCCAAAGAGGAAGGAGGTCACGAGACCCTCTGGTTTAAAGCCACTTGGCCAGAAGCACAGGTAAACCTGGACTTGCAACTGGCATCTGAAGTCCAAGGAAGGGTCCCTGCAACCGCCAATCTATATAATTGGTTGGTCAGAAGCACAGGTGTCTGAAGTGGAGGGCGGTCTCGTGGAACTGAAACCTTTACCTGTGGGATCTGATGCTCTCTCCAGGTGACAAGGTAGGTTGATAGAAATGAGCAGGAGAAGGAGAAATTTAGCCCCATTAGAAAGCCCCTTGCTGCAGCTCCTACTTGGGTCAAGACCCCTGGCAGCTGCCCGGCAGGACTCCAGGCTGACAGGTACTTCTACATCAAAGAGATATGTTGTTAAAAGTCAGAGGAGAGGGGAACCCATCCTGTTTGTCAGCAATACCTTACTAGCCCAACAGGACTCCAGGTTTTCACATACCCCAAAGATGTGTTTATACATCCCCCAAACCAAAGGGATGTGTTTACCCATGCCCCTAAATCAAAGGGATATGTTTACACATGCCCCTGAATCATAGGAATGCATTGCTAAATGCCAGAGGACTAGGCACCTCAGGGGAAGGACGGGTAAGAGAGGGGAGAGGGGGAGGCAATTCTACCCGTAGAAATAAAAGCCTTCACACAACGTAAGGCCAGGCTGCTTCCCTCTCGGGTCAGCCCACTCCACACCTTGCAGTGTACTTGCTTTTACTAATAAACTGCTGTTCTTGCTGCACAAATTTCTGTCTCTTGGTTGAATTCATTCCTTCAAGAAGAAGAGCCGAGGTGCATTTTCCAGGTGACATAGGTAATAGCGTCAGAATCGTAGGACACCTAGCTGGTGTCCTGAGCACAGCTCGGTGGGATGGAGGTAACCTTCCCCACACAGGAACCAAATGGCTCATCTCAGAACCATTTTAATACCCTTCTGTTTTACAGTTATCTTCACAATCCTTCCTACCAGAGCGTGTAAAACAGTGTCTGAAGACATTTTATACTTCCTAATCCTTAACTGTCTACATTAGAATTTCTCTCACCTCAGTCTTTATTTTCACTGTTTCCTGGGTGCCTATATCTGCACTTTAGGAACTTCCTAATTGCTGGGCTTTATACATTATTTCACCTCCCTTAGTATTAACATTTTTCAAATGTTTAAAGCTGAAAAACCCTTTATTCAAAGGAAATCTTCCTCAGAATGCCAATACATAAAACAGGTTTAAAAAGGAGGCAGACGGTTTGCTCTGACTGAAAGCTGGGGAGGGGAAAGAGCTAGGTGCGTGCGCTCTGCTCCCCTCCTGCCCCTCTGAACCACAGGTTACTCCACAGTCTTCACCAGCTTCCCACGGTTCCCGGACCTCAGGTTACAAAGGGCCGATTCTCCCAGTAACTTAGTCTAGTTTCTGGAGCAGGACCTACTGCCCCAATGTAGGTGTTCCTTTCAAAGTAACTAACTACATTCCAGTCCTCAGAAATGATTGTGGCACAATCTGATCTCTGGCCACATACAGAAGTGGTTGTCTCTGGGGGAGACAACTGGGTGGCTAGGGGAGAAGATATACTTGTGAATCTTTAAATTGTGTACCATGTATTACCGAAAAATGGCAATTTAAAGATGAACAAAAGTTCAATGAAGGTCATTAGGCCTCTATGGATTCCTGTACCTTGTTGTCCATAATTGTCCACTGGCCGTCAGCGTTCTGCTTCAAAACACAGTGGTTTCGGGAAATCATCAGAGGGCAGAGTTTTGATATCAATTGGTATGTGACACCAAATCCTCGCCCTACGGTCACCTAGGAAGAAAACAACAAAGTAAGAGACACCATCAGCCACTGTCCTGAAAAAGGCCATTTTTGACAATCTTGTCAGTATACACGTGTCCCGACTTATGAAACCAGACTCCCAGGAAACCCAAACAGCTCATCAGCTATCTCCTCCTTCAGCTGCCATGGGAGCCACCGGGTAGAAAATGGCAAGAAGCTACGACAAAAAGAGACGGCTGAATGGAGTTACTCATGGAATGTCAGGGATGGTGGGACCCTGAAAAGTCATGAGGTAGAGGAACTCTTTCTACACACCGTCATAAACTGCAGGAAACTACAGCCTCTATACACAAGACAGTTCCTCCAATTTCTTAATGGATCTGATGTGACATCTTTTTCACTGTGAATTCCATCTGCTGGCCCTGGCTCTGCCCTGAGCACCATCAGAAAATCTCCAATTCCCCTCCCATATGACAGCTGCAGGGGTCTACCAAGGCCTCTCTTTTCTTGGAACTGTGTTCCCAGTTACTTCAACCTAATTCCCATGGCATGGGTTTGCGTCTCTTTGCTATCCTAATGGGTTTTTCTAGAGACTCCTGGTTTGTTTTTATTCCTGGATGCCATATTAAGAAAAATAAACTTAATTTCTATTACACGGTTGAATCTAAGTATCACTTTCGCATTTTTAAATATTATCATTGGAGCATATAAATTGCATTAGCTTTCATAAATCTATCACACTGCCAATGTATCCCCAGGCTTAGAAATGATTAAATTTCTTGGTCTGACCCTCCCCCAAGAATTGCTATGCTAAGTCATGTCTCTTCTGTCCTATTCTTGACTTGTTGGTAATTTTGGACTCAAGTGCAGGACCTTACATTGATTCCTATCAAATTTCATCTTGTTAGTTCAGTCTATCACATGAGTTTGTCAAGACCTTCAGGAATTTTTAATCTGCCATCAGACATACTCAATATCCCTTCCATGATGAGTCAACCACCAAACTGATATGATGCCCTTTGTACCTTCACTCAAGACACAGGTAAAAGACTGAAAGAGCATGTAGCCAAAGGCAAAGCTCTCAGGAAAGCCTAGTAAACATTCTACCATACAATCTGGTTATGCCCTCAAACAGATGCAATACAACCAAAAGTGTGCGCTGAGTCCATATTTTCCATCTCATCCACAAGGACAGCATGAGAGTCTCTGGAAAAGACTGCAAAGAAACACCCATTCACATCTATCAACTTTCCTGATGAACCAGTCTAGTTCATAATAACCCTGTCACGGAAGAAAATGAAATTCTTCCGAGATTCCAGATCTTACAATTCCCTGCTTGTTTTTCTTGGTGCACAAGCCACCTCTTTAATGAGCCATACCAAACCTTACCTAGGAACATTAAGCCAAATGATCTGTGGTTTTCTTTTTTTTTTTTATTGGGGAACAGTGTTTTTCCAGGATGCATCAGCTCCAAGTCAAGTCGTTTTTAATCTAGTTGTAGAGAGCACAGCTCACTGGCCCATGTGGGAATTGAACCGGCGACCTTGGTGTTTTGAGCACTGCACTCTAACCAACTAAGCCAACTGGCCTCCCATTTATGGTTTTCTAAAAGCTGCCCTCTTTGTTCTTGAAAATCTTTCAGAATCGTGCCTGTCCTCCTCAGTCCCTCAAAGACCACCATGACTCTCCTTGCCCCGATCTATTCTCCCCCACAAACTTTCATCTCAGTAATTGACACTACCATCCAAACATCTGTTTAGCCCAAAACTCAGAAGCCATCTTTGATTTTTCTCTGTCCCTCATGCCCACATTCAAATCATCAGCAAATTCTACTGGCTGTAATTTAATATGTCCTAAATCTGTTCACTTCTATCTCTATGGCCACTACCTTAGTCTGAACAACTTGGCCTCCTCCAGTTATGCGGTTTTTGCTCCTATACTAGCCCTCCTAAACTTAATTCTTCACACAGCAGTGGCAGTGGTAATGTAAAAATTTTAATTCAGATCATTTCCTTTCTTTCCTTAAAATTCTCCAATGATCCAAACTTCCTCCCATAGCCTATAAGGCCCTGAATGTCCTAACCCCTCCACCTCTTTAGACTTACTTCCTACCATGGTCAGAAACACTCACTGGTACCTGAGGGTCTTTTCACCTGTCTGATCAGCTTAGGACACTCTTCTCTCAGACATGTGCATGGGCTACTTCTCAACAAATTTCATCTCCTCAGAGGCCTACCCTGATTACCCTATCTAAAGGTGCTACCTGCTCCTATCCCCACCCTGCCCTATTATGTTCCTTTATGTTATTAGCATGTACTTACACAATTCAAAATTAATCTCATTTTAATTCTTTCTTTCTCCCCCTTACTAGAATATAAATTTCATGAACAGGGACCTTACCTGTCTTGTGTACCATTGTATTTCTGTACCTGGCATGATGCTCAGTAAATATCTGTGAATGAATGGAAGAACAAAGAGATCTTCCTTATGAGTCCTCCACATGTTTCTTCACCATTCACTCTGGTTCCTATGGGTCTCTACCCAGAGAGGTTGTCCCACACAAAATTAACCAACAGTTTAAAATATGTCTAGGAATGATTTTAGTCCTTTTGTTCTTGCTGCAGGTGCTTTAATTCTTTCTATCCCCCCCTCCCCACACCAAGACTCCCAGTGCTACAAAGCTATTCAGAAATAATAATCCACAGCAATTGAATCTGAAGAATGAGTTAAGTTCTTGACCTCTAAATTGTGTGTGGGTGTGGAGTACATGAGTAGGGCTCGGATTAAGTAATTATGTGAAAGCCCAAACCCTATATAAAATATAGTTACTATTATTCAGGTTAGTCTCTTCTGAAACTTCCCAAAGGTATGATTTTGGAAAGGGCTGCACAGGGAAAGGTCAAGGCTCAGGCTAAAAGAATGAAGTGAGATTTGGGGGTAGAAGTGTCTTCCTGGTGTTCTCCAAATCACAGCATACAAGTAACTATAACCTTCTAATCCACCAACATTGAAGGTTGGACTTGAATCCCTCTGACTTGAGGAACCAATGCTCTAGGATGGTACTAAATAATCCACATCTTGGCACTTGATCATACAGCCTGCCTGGATGTTCTCAGTCTCCTTCTCTGTACAAAATCCTCTTTCTTCCATTCAAACCATACTCTTTGAGGGCAGAAGCCATCATTTGGCTCTCTCATGGTACACTAAGCAACTTAAGTACTCGGTAAATACCTGGGAGACTAAATTGAGACTACCCAGTTTATAGGAAAAATCTAATTAAATATACATAACAGTCAAGACTTCATTTTCCATACAAATTATTTCCAAAACCCAAATGATTCCTAGTCACCACAGGCTGGTCCCTGATCCAGGTCTCCTCAACTCTCTCTCCTTCCTCTTCCATCACCCTCTCTAGAACCACCACCCCCGTCCTAGCGGCCCCCAAAACAAACTGTGCTTCACTTTTCTGCTTTAATTATTTTTTTTGCAGTTATGACAGCATTAGCAAACAATATAAGCTGCTTCTGAAAAGGCGAGCTCTTATGTGTCTGAATTCCTACCCCCGACCCAGTTCAGGGGGTGACGCTCGTCAGTTCCGAGACTCACAGGATAAATGTGGCCCACCCTCACGGAGTCAATTTTCCTCAAGAATTGGAAAGGAGGCGTTTTTACATTAAAGTTTGAGTATTTTAAGGGACTTGACCCAAAACTTGCAATTGTTTTCAATATAAATTCGAGAAAGTTCACGATCTTGGCGCAAGTTGGGGCAACTCCGCCTCACAGTTCCGCCGCCGGGGTTGGGCTCCACAGGGCTGCGCGCGACCCAAAATGGGGAGGTCCCGTCCTCTCCCCAAGCCAGTCGCCTCCTTCCCCTCGAAACCCCAAGTCTACCTCACATCCTTCTACGCCCCCTCTCGCTGTGCCCCTCTACCCGGCTCCTTCCCTCAACCCAGACTCCCGCCCTAGCTCGCCGCTCAGGCCTAGGCCGCCGTCAAAGAGGCCATCTTTCCTCCCAAACGGTCCCTACTTCCGCCAAGCACCTCCCACCTGACCCTTCCCCCCCTCACCAACCGTTAGCACCTGACCTTCTCACCCAAAGACCTTCACATCTCTCTCCTCTTCCCCGCTCCCACCTCCGCTTTCCCATTTATCCGTCAGGCCAGGACGCCTTGGCTCTCTCCAGGCCCGGCCTCCTCTAACTCCCCTCCCTCAAGAGGACTCCTCCCGCTCACCTCGTTTCCATCCTCCAGCAGCAGCCTCTCGGCGTTCATCCCCACCCGCCGCAAGCACCAGATCCGGCCACCGGCGCGGTCCCCCATAACCAAGGAGCCGGGCTCCCCCATAGTCCACTCGACACTGGTTCGCGGTCAGCACAGACCTAGACCTCCATCCGGGTACCCGCCGCCTTCCAGCTTCCCTGACGGCGCCATTACTAAACAACAGACAGAAGTAATCGCTACGGGCTCGCGATCGGTGCGAACACTCGCTCTGGCTCCGCGCCCATCCCGCCCCAGGCCAGCAAGCTGAATCACTGCGCCTGCGCGTTAGAAAGG
Source organism: Rhinolophus sinicus (assembly GCF_036562045.2). Classification (NCBI taxonomy): domain Eukaryota; kingdom Metazoa; phylum Chordata; class Mammalia; order Chiroptera; family Rhinolophidae; genus Rhinolophus; species Rhinolophus sinicus. The sequence continues at coordinate 87,760,965 of NC_133755.1, forward strand.
CTGCGGCCGGGCTGGCGCTTGCGAGGAGGGGGCTACGGTAACCTCAGGTGGTGTGCAGGGACGTAGCTCCAGGTGGGGTGGGGGTCGGGCGAGGGATTCTTAACTCTCACGTCTGACTCTCCTCGCCCTCTCTAGAACCACCCCCCCAGTCTTTGCCGCCTCAAAAACTATCTTTTAAACAACGTTGCGGTAAATTTTGAATAGTAAGTCTGTTCCTAAATAGCATCTATTTTGCATGACCTCCTTTTATTACTGGATTAGGAAAAAAAAAAAGAGAAGAAGAAACTTATACTAGGCAAATCTATCGAGGCAGAAATCAGTTACTTGGGGCTAGGTGTGGGAGCAGGGATGGAATGCAAATAGACTTGAGAGAATTTTGGAAGGTGATAGAAATGTTCCAAAGCTGGATTGTGGTGATGATTGCACAATTGTAGACATTCACTAAAAAGTCATTGAAGCACACATATACTTACAGTGCATGAATTTTATGGTATGTAAATTATCCTCAATAAAGCTGTTAATTTTTTTTAATCAAGCTCAAAACGAAATAAAAAGATGAAAAAAAGATATATATGTGAAAAAAAGAAAAGAAAAAAACCCTCAAACTCCTTCTTTTGATTCTCCAATATAGTGTGGGAGCTGCTCCCTGTAGTGAGTCCCTTTGTGATAACTCAATGCCCTTTTGTGTCTTTTCAATTTTCCAATACCTAGTTAACAATTTTCTTAAATGTTGTCAGGAGAAAATACACATACTAAATGAATCATAAAAACTACAATAGTAAATGGCTAACGTTTATTGAGAGCTAAGTGCTAAGTATTGGGCTAAGCTCCCTACATACTTTATCTTATTTGCTCCTCACTAACAACATAATTATAAAGGTTACAATTATAATTTCTGCTTTAGGGATGATGTGAAAAGAGACACAGAGAGGTTTGGTAATCTTCCCAAAGTAACAAATTAAACGGTAGAGTAGGATGCCAGTTGAGGTCTGTTTCCAGAACCTAATTTCCTAACCATGGTTGCAACTCCAGCCTGGAGCGTTTTAAATGTGTGGCACTGTAAGATGAAGAATTATGGCCTGTGACGTCACAAAGGGTCAGGAAACTTAGTGGATGCCATAACTGCACTCTCACACAGATGATTCCCTAAGCTTGGATTTGTATCTGTTGGTGCCTGTACCCCACCTTAGTGCTCCGTCCCAGGAACAGCAAGTGCACCCAGAGGCCATCCTGACATTTACCTGACATGTCTCCTTAGGCTCTTCTTGGCTGTGATAGTTTCTTAGACTTTTCTTGTTTTCGATGACCTTGGCAGTTTTGAGGAGTAGTGGCCAGGTATCTTGTAGAATGTCACTCAACTGGCATGTCTCTTAAGTTTTTCTCGTAATTAGACTAGGGCTATAGGTTTTGAGGAGGGAGACTACAGAGGTAAAATGCCCTTCTCATCAGATCATGTTAAGGGTAAAAGTTATCAACACCAGTTATTGCTGTTGATGTTGATCTTGATCACGTGGCTTAGGTAATGTAAAGTTACTCTTTACCCACTTTCCCGTGCTCTGCTCTTTGGAAGGATGTCATTATGCACAGCCCACATTTAAGGAGTGAGCAGTTACGCCTTACTTCCTTAAAGGCAGGTTATCTATATAAGTTATTTGAAATTCTTCTACACAGGAGATTTGTCTCTTCTCCCCCATTTATTTATTGAGTTATTTATAGCAGTATGGACTCATAGATACTTACTTTATACTTTGCGTTATAATCCAATACCACTTTATTTTTTAATCAAATTGTTCCTACTTTAGCTACATTGTCCCTTTGACATACTCCCATCATTACTAGAATCAGCCATTTTCCCAAGGATCCCTGGTTCCTTTTATTAGAAAATGGTATTAGAAACCAAGATCTGGGTACTAGTGGGCTTGTTGCCGCTGGGATGTTGTTACTTGTAGGCTCTCAGCTGACAGATCTAGGAAAAATATGTGTGAATACTAACCCCTTTATGTCCACCATCTATGAATATTATGTATGTATGCATGTATATTTTATGTATGTATGTAATATAAATACATATACATATGAGCATAACATTTCCATCATAGGGGTACCAGAAAGAGAAGAAAGAAAGCAAAGGATTACTCATAAATATACACACCTACCATTTCCATCTTTAACCTAAATGTGTGCATACTGATGTCTTATAAGTCTAAGGTATTATCACCTGGCACCTGGATCATTCTAGTCATCCCCCTTTTGCTTGTCTGTCATCCTCCACTCCAAAAGTGAGAAACCTGGCTCCCACCATCGGCTATCCATTTACTTAATTATCATTTCCAGTATACGTATAGTGGCTTCAGAATTGTTAACCCATACACCTGTGGGCAACAACTTTATCAACTAGAGTAGACTACGTATGTGCAGCTCTTTTGCCTTTAGTCTTACAGAATTCAATTACAGAGTTACTTAGGTCAGCATCCTTTCCCCCCACCCTCTTCAAAAAGGTTTGTCAAAGTCTGCATTCTACCTGGGATCCCTGACCTCTAAGATGATTTTTTAAAATTTATGTACATTAAGGTTCACTCATTCTAATGTAAGGTTCTATGAGTTTTGGCAAATGCATAGTGTCACACATTATACTATCATAGAGAATAGTTTTAAGGTCTCTCCCCCACCCTCCCACACCTTGCTTGTTTTACTTAACAACATGTCCTAGAATCAGTCCCTAGCCATATATACATATATTCCTCCTTGCTCTTTACAGTTGTGTATTACTCCATGGTGAAGATGCACCATTGTTTATTCAAACAATTCTTTGTTGATGTATAGTTTGAGTCTTTCCAGTCTTTCGTTATCACAAACAGCCTTACAGTGAATTAGTGGGGACCATTTTTGAGCACCTGTTATATGCTTTTATATATTGTCTTACTTAATTCTCAGTTCCATCCTGCAAGGTATCCCCATTAACCTATGAGGAACCTAGGTTGTCCAAGGTCTCCTTACCATTAGCTTCTTTTTTTTTATTTTATTTTATTGGTGAATGTTGGGGAACAGTGTGTTTCTCCAGGGCCCATCAACTCCAAGTCGTTGTCCTTCAATCTAGTTGTGGAGGGCACAGCTCAGCTCCAAGTCCAGTCACCGTTTTCAATCTTAGTTGGGGGGTGCAGCCCACCTCCCATGTGGGAATTGAACTGGCAACCTTGTTGTTGAGAGCTCGTGCTCTAACCAACTGAGCCATCTGGCTGCCCGCCGTTAGCTTCTTGAGGGTTGTGTCTTGTTTTCCATTGTATGCCTGACATTTTTATTGAACAAATGAATATAACTCAACTAGTAAATGGCAGTGCAGGGAACTAAAGCCAAGACTGTGAGCCTGGATTTATCTAGCCCCCAAGGCAGCACTCATTACCGTCTTTCAGTGCTCCCTAAGGTGGAATGGCCAGACCCCAGAGAGTACACAAGATGATCCATTTGCTTGTGGAAAAAATATATCAGGATGTCTAATTAGGTTTTTATCCCATCCTTTTAAATATGTCACTTTTGTGAATATTTTATACTTACAGAAAAGAACAACATAGAGGATAGTATGTATAGACTTTACATGAATAAATAAACAAATATGCATATATATTGGGCTGTATGCGCGGACTTTGTTTTGTTGCTAAGAGTACATGATCAAAACAGTTTGGAGACACCGCCTTCTAAGATTTGGGGATTTTATTAACTCTATCGCCCCTATATATTCCCTTTTAACAGTGGTTCTCACCTGGGGGTGATTTTGCCCCTGAGAGGATATTTGGCAATGCCTGGGGATGTTTTTGATTATGACAGAGGCAAGGGTACTACAGGCATCTAGTGAGTAGAAGGCAGGGATGCTGCAAAACATTCTACAAATTACAAGATGGCCCCCACCACGGAATTATCCGGTCCAAAATGTCAGTAGCGGTAAGGTTGAGAAACCTTGCCTTACAGTCATCTCAAGAAGGAATATTGGAAGGGAAGGGGAGCAGAATGTGGAAAAGCAAGGAGGGTGTTATCTATAGCTGTGGACCTGACATGTCTCATTACATATACTCAAGTTGAGGAATGTTAGAGTTGAAAATGGAGAAGCTTGGGAAGGGGAAAAGGGAAATGACAAGAGGAGGAAGCACACGGCAAGATGAAAAGGAAAGGGGGAGAGAAAGATGGAAAGAAAGGGTGGCAGATTATTTTCCAAGGGTACAACAAGATCACCATACCACGTGATCTTACAATGTGACCTTGACACTTCTCACGTTGCAAGATGGTGTCTGTACTTCCTCTCCTTGAATCTAGGTGGGTATGTGACTCCAGGAGAAGTGATGCTATGCCATTAGTGTTACAGCTTCCACCTGGCCTTTGGGGGACACTCTTGGAACCCAGTCAGCTTCCTCCTCTTGTAATTTTCCCCTTCCCAAGCTTCTCTATTTTCAACTCTAACATTCCTCAACTTGAGTATATGTAACGAGACATGTGTCAGACCTACAGCTATAGATAACACCCTGCTTGCTTTTCTACATTCTGCTCCCCTTCCCTTCCAATTTTCCTTGTTGAAATGACTGTAAGGAAGTGGAGAGAACACATGAAGAGGACACAGGTAGATGTTCTGACAGCTCCAACGGAGGTCCCAACTGATATCCAGCATCAACTGCCAGACACGGGAATGAAGGTTCCTCTAGACAATACCAGGCCCCTGAGCATGAGTCACCCCGGCCTTTTGAGTCTTTCCAGCTGAGGCCCCAGACATCGTGGAGTAGATCCAAGTCATCCGTGTCGTGCCCCATCGGAGTCTGTGAGCATCATACAATGGTGGGTTAAGCCATTGTTTGGGGATCGTTTGTTAGGCATCAAGATCTGCAACAGGAAAAAGGGTGTTGGCTGAACAGTCCTTGGTTGTCTGCTTTAATATTAGTTAGGGTAACACTAGCTGCTATAACATACAAACCCCAAATTTCAGTGGTTTAACACAGGAGAAGTTTCTTTCATACTCACGTAATTGTTCAGTGCAGGGTTTTTGATTGGTGGACAGCATTCCATCAAATCATTCAGGAAGTCAGACTACTTGTCATCCTGTGGCTTCTCTGTTCTCCAGGGCTTGGAGTCCTTTGCATCCAGAAAACAAAACAGCAAGAGAGAAAGAAGGAGGCACATCTACTTTTTAACTTTCTTGTCCCAGAAGCATCCTATATTCCTTCTGCTCACATTTTATTGGAAAGAACTGGTCATATAATCCCACCTAGGTCCAAGGAAGGTTGGGAAATGTAGTCCCTGGTTGGTCGGCCAGTTCCCGGAAAAAAAAAACCCTCCATACTACAGAAAAGGGAGCATGAATTTTGGTGGACAGTTAGCTGTCTCTGGCAGACTTTACAACTCAAGTTAAAGAATTAAAATGACGATCATGACAAAGCCTTCTCTTTCTCTCCCTCTCCTTTTTCCTTTTTTTGAATCTCCCTGAAATCGAGGTGGGGCACATGATCACATTTTGCTCCCAGTGTGACTTTGGTGTGAGGCCAGCCCTTCTCAACTCGGGTAAACTAGAGGCTACTATAGAATGGTAGTAGAATGTGGGGTCTGGAGCCAGGTCGCGGGGGCTCAAATCCCAGCCCTGCTCTTTACTGGATATGAGACCTTGAGCAAGTTACTTGACCTCTCCAAGTCTCAGTTTCCCCATTTGTAAGATGAGGGTGATAAGGATAGCACTTAACTTATAGGATTGTTATGAGGATGAATTTGGTTAATTCCCGTAAGCTAGCTAGGCTTGGTACCTAGTAAGTATTCAATATTTGTTAGCTATTGTAGAAGAATGGAGTGTCAGCTTTTTCAGAAGCCACCTCCTGCAGGTATAAACTATCTCCCAATGCCTTTTCTGTTCTGTTGTCTAAGAGACACGAAAACAAGATATTTTCCTCTCTTTAAATTGGTGAAGCTATAAAGCAGAAATCCCTTCAATCAATTTTAGATTCTTTTAATACCCATCTCCAAGAAAGATGGGTTTTTTAGATTAAATCATTTCCTCTGTGAGCAAGGATTGACCCACTTTGGGGGTCACAGCTCTGCCCATTGATTTGAAGTGTGATTCTCTGTGTGAGGTTCAATAAGGGTGAGGTGGAACCTTGTCATTATGTTTTCAAAAGACTGAGCAGAGAAGAAAGGGGTCTTGATGTAGCATCTCAAGCGAAGAAGTCCTGTTGTTTCTCCTCAAGTACTCTCTAATCTTGGGATCACAGGCCAACTTTTTGATACATTGGTGCATTTAGTCATCTTGGGGGTAGGGTGGGCAGCGAGGGCACAGATGGATTCCCTAGACTTGGAGGCATGGAGGCATTCAGGGTGACTGGGGGAGGTGAATCCCACATGGGGTGATCCAGCCGTAGTGTGTGTGTGTGTGTGTGTGTGTGTGTGTCGGGGTGGGCAGGTGGGGCTGATGGCTCCACATTCTCTTTCACTCTTATCTTTTCTCTTACTCATTTATTCTATCGCCATCTCTTCTCCACCTACCCCCAAATGTAAGACTCTATGCTGAAGGAATTAGGGAAAGATGTCTTTTATTTTTCAAAGGAAAATGTTTTAGAAAAACAGAAGTAGGTGAAGAGGGAAATAGGGACCATCTGCTTTGGACAGATTGTGTATTAAGTGCTATTTTATGTAAACACAGGGTTTCAAGTACTGAGTTGGAAGATATTTCTGGTACCTTTAATCAAATGTATTATATTTTGGAAGCACTTATAATGAGTCATCAAGTTTATTACATTCTGGAGGTATCTGTAATCAGTAATTAAGGTGGATGTTTTGGAGGCGCTTGAAATTAGTACTGTGGGAAACCACCTCCTTTTTGGTTGGGGCCCTAGATGTTTCTTTAAGCACTCACATCCTTTAACTTGCCAAGGATCAGTATCCAGTTCAAATATTTATTACCCATCTGGTTTTATTGAGGAGGGGGACAGAAGAGGAGGGAAGGAGGTAGGCAAGAGGTAGAGAAAGAAAACAATGGGAATCAGGCATCAATAATTACTACCTTGTTTTTCTCTCACTGCAGAGTTGGCTTCAGGCTTTTATTTTTGCAAGTAGTACATGGTATCAAGTGCCTAATACAAAATTAGGCTTGGAGTGATTTACAGTTGAATCATATCACACTGAGTTGGCTATTTCTGGACAACAAAAATCACAAAGATCCCTAACTGGATTCATGTTAGTCCAGTGCTGGGAAAAGGGGAGAGAGTGGCAGGACCCTGAATTCTACAATCCAAGATTATAATGCAATTCTCATCACTTTTTTTTTTTTTTTTTGACTCAGAAATTTACTGCTCTACCAGCTCTGGTATTTACTATTCAGGATTTGTTGAAATGTGCTTAAGATTATTTCAGGTGGTAGCAGGCTTCTGTCTCGCATTTCAGTAATAATGTTTAGAGCTGTGCTTTTCAAACTCAGGTTAACACTTAGTAATGAGTCTTGATCAGCATTTTGGGAAAACGGAATACAATAGAGCAGGTCAGAGGCCATCACACATAGTGAAGGTCAGTATAGTTTGTGAAATGGCTCTCATCTTTGTGAGCACCATATGTCTGTTTGTGTATTGGGCTCAGTGTAAAATGTGTGGGGTTTTTGGTTTTGTTTTTTAAAATTTTGTTGGGGAATATGGGGGAACAGAGTGCTTCTCCAGGGCCCATCAGCTCCAAGTCGCTGTCCTTCATTTCAGTTGTGGAGGGCGCAGCTCAGCTCCAAGTCCAGTCACCGTTTTCAATCTTTAGTTGCAGGGGCAAAGCCCACCATCCCATGCGGGATTTGAACCGGCAACCTTGTTGAGAGCTCACACTCTAACCAACTGAGCCATCCGGATGCTCCTCCGGAAGCTCAGCGGCAGCTCATTGTCTTCAATCTAGTTGTGGAAAGCGCAGCTCACTGGCCCATGTGGGAATCAAACCAGCAACCCTGTTGTTCAGAGCTCAGGCTCTAACCAGCTGAGCCATTGGGCCGCTCCATAAAATGTGTTTTTTTACTGTAGGTTGTGGTCAAAAACATTTGGAGGATTTCTGGTGCTAGACAAGATGAAGCGAGCCCACTGCAGCCTCTCTCTGCCACTAAATACAAGTCAAAATTCTGGACAAAATACAACCACCTGAGAACTCTGAAGAGTAAACAAGCAGGCATATATGGGCGGCGGACTCAAAGCTGGAAGAAGCTATCGATCTGGGGGTAAGTTTCTCAAATTTTTTTCTTTTCTCTCACAGCTTTGACCTGAAAGTAGGTTCTGGCTGGGGAGCTTCACAGCAGCAGAGGCAGCCAAAACTCTAAGAGAGAAACAACTCTTGTTTCTTCCACTCACATATATCTGATACCAAATGTATGTATATATTTTTCCACACCAACCAATTCTCTAACTGTCCGGACACCAACTGGGTGTCCTACAATCCAATTCTGACACTAACTACCTGGAGATAGTGCAGACCCCACAGGTCTGTCACACAAGATTGCCCTCCTTTCAGATGTCAGGTGCGTCTCAGGTTGTCACCTGTACTTCTGACCAACTAGCTATAAACTGGGGCTTCCCATAACCCCTTCCTCAGGTTGGGTAACTCGCTATAATGGCTCACAGAACTCAGGGAAACAGTTATGTTTAGTGGTTTATTATTAGGCTGGTGCAAAAGTAACTGCAGTTTTTGCAATTATTTTTAACCTTTTGAACTGCAATTACTTTTGCACCAATTGAATATAAAGAAGTGCCAGATGAAGAAGCATGTAGGGAGAGTTCTGGAAGGTTCTGAGCACAGGAGCTTCTGTCTCTGTGGAGTTGGCATGGACCACTCCCCTGGTACATGGATGTGTTCACCCCCCCTGGAAGCCCTCTGAACCTTTTCGGTGAGGATTTATTTTTATTTTTTCTATGGAGGCGTCATCACGTAGCCATAATTGATTAACTCAGTCCTTAGCCCTTTTCCCATCCTCGGAGGATGAGGGTAGATCTGAAAGTTCCAAGTTTCTCATTGTAGTTTGGTCTTCTGGTGACCAGCCCCCATCAGGGAGCCCACCCTGAGTGGGCTCATTAGAGCAAAAGATGATCCTGTCACTCAGGAAATTCCAAGGGTTTTAGGAGTCTGTGTCAGGAACTGGGAGCAGAGATCAAAGATATATTTCTTAGTATGTCACACACACCACCTCTCTGGACCAGAGTACTTGGGAAATCGGCCCCTGCCAGCCAGAGAATTTGGGATGGGGGAAGAATTACAATTAAATTTTCTCTCTCTCCCAGACCTGTCCCAAGGGCAGGGCTCAATTATGCAGCAGCGGTGGCAGCAGTATGGGCAGAACTTTCATAAGAAACACTAATTCTGGCTGGTTGATGAGGAAACAGAGCACCTGGGAGCCAGAGTGCAGGGGGAATCCCAGAGAGAAGTCAGCTAGAGAAGGGGGTCCCCTAACTCTCAGGTATGAAATGGCACAAGTTTTGCATGGTCAAAACAAAACCAAAGCAGCATAGCAAAGCCTCTGAAATACTGAAGTGACATTGGAACAATGCCCCACAGAAGATGAGACAGAACTTGCAGTTTGAACAGGATAGATTGCCTGCTAAACCAAAACAAAATCAACACTTTCTAGAGCAGGGTTCAGCAAATATATTTCATAAAGGGCCAGATCATAAATATTTTAAGCTTTGTGGGTCATACGGTATATTACAACTACTCAATTCTGCTGTTTTAGTTACAAAGTAGCCATAGACAATATGTAAATGAATAAGTATGGCTGTGTACTCCAATAAAACTTTTTTTGGTGCCAAAACCTGGGACAATAAAACTTTATATATAAAAACAGGAAGAAGGTTGGATTTAGCCTGAAGGCCAGTTTGCTGTTCCTGGCTCTAGAGGGTTTTAATAAGAGTCAGAGTCTCACACAATATATTTAGTATGTCCAAGATGCAATCCAAAATTACTCAACATACAAAGACCTAGGAAAATGTGATCAATTTTTATGAGAAAAGATGATAGAAAAGATGCCAACCCCAATGTGACCCAGCTGTTGGAATTGTCAGACAAAGATTTAGAACAGGTATTATAACTATGCTCTATGAAGTAAAAGTGAACACACTTGAAATAAAAGGAAAGATAGATGTTCTCAGCAGAGAAATAGTAACTATAAAAAGAACCAAATGGAAATATTAGAACCCCAAACCACAATATCTGTAATTTTAAAAAATCACTGTATGGGCTTAATAGTAGAATGGAGATGACAGAAAAGGAGTGAATGAACTTGAAGACAGATGAAGAGAAAGTAATCTGAATAACAACAAAATACTGAAGAAATAATGAACAGAGACTTAGGGACTGTGGGTCCACATATTCACATAATTGGAGTCCCAGGGGAAGAATAAGAGATTAATGCAGGGGGGAAAATTATATATGTGTGTGTGTGTGTGTGTGTGTGTGTGTGTGTGTGTGTATATATATATATATATATATATATATATGTAATTTTTTTTTTTTTAGGAAATAATAGCTGAATGCTTTTCAAATTTGGTGAAAGACATAAAATTATAGATTGAAGAAACTCAGTGAACTCCAAACAGAATAAATGCAAAAAACAAACAAAAAACTACAAAACACACACACAAAAATAACCTCTACTCAGACACACAATTAAAGAAACCCAAAGAAAAAGAAAAAATATATATTACAAGCAGTATAATGGTTCCTCAGAATAGTAAAAATAGAATTACCAGATGATTCAGCAATTCCACTTCCGGGTATACACCCACAAGAATTGAAAGCAGGGTCTCAAAGAGATATTTATATACCTATGATCATAGCAGCAATAGCAAAAAAAAAAAAAAAAGGAAGTAAGCCAACTGACTAGTGACAGATGAATGGAAAAACAAAATATGGTGTACACATACAATGGAATATTATTCAGCCTTTAAAAAGGAAGGAAATTCTGATGTATGCTACCACACAGATGAACCTTGAGAACATATGCTAAATGAAATAAGCCTGTCACCAAAAGACAAATAATGTATTATTTTACTTATATGAGGTACCTAGTCAAATTCATAGAGACAGAAAGTAGAATGGTGGTTGCCTGGGGCTGCGGGTAGGAGGAAGTAGGGAATTGCTGTTTAATTGGTACAGAGTTTCAGTTTTACAAGAAGAATTCTGGAGATGGATGGTGGTGATAGTCACACAACAATGTGAATGTACTCAACACTACCAAACTGTACACTTAAAAATGGTTAAGATGGCAAATTTTGTGTTACGTACATTTTGCCACAATTTTTTAAGAAAAGCAATTGTAAAGTGATGAATTTAAATGTGGAACGATGATTTCAAAGAGTCTGGATTTCTCATCAGAAATTGTGGAAGCAAGAAGACAGTTGAAGTGCCAAAAGAAAATAACTATATCCAGAGAAAATATATACAGGAAGGAATAAAGATGATTCTCAGATGTAGAACTACTTGTTAGCACACCTGCTCTATGAGAAATGCTCAAGAAAGTTTTTCAGGCTGAAGGGAAATAATATCAGAGGGAAACTTAGAATTTAAGAAATGAAGGAGAAACATAACTGGTGAATGTCTCTTAAGTTCTTTTAAATATGTGTAACTATTGAGAGCAAAAATTATAACATTATCTGGTTAGGTTTTCAATGTATGTTGACATAATTCATATAACAACTATTATATAAAAGGGGGAGGGTAAAATTATCTATATGGTTGTAAGGCTTCAACGTTTTACTTGAAGTGATAAAATATTAACTGTAGACTGGATAGCAGTCTACACAGACTGTATATAGACTGTAAGCAGTAAGGTATGTATGAGGCCCAACAATTAAATTCGTGAACTTGTTGTAACAATGTTGCTAACCTTTGATATCAGAGGGATTATTCATTATGAATTTGTACCAACTGGACAAATGGTTAACCAAGTTTACTATTTGGAAGTGCTGAAAAGGCTGTGTGAAAAAGTTAGACGACCTGAACTTTTCGCCAACAATTCATGGCTCTGGCATCACAATGCACCAGCTCACACAGCGCTGTCTGTGAGGCAGTTTTTAGCCAGGACACATATAACTGTATTGGAACACCTTCCCTACTCACCTGATCTGGCCTCCAATGACTTCTTTCTTTACCTGAAGATAAAGGAAATATTGAAGGAAGACATTTTGATGACATTCAGGACATCAAGGGCGACGACAGCTCTGATGACCATTCCAGAAAAAGAGTTCCAAAATTGCTTTGAAGGGTGGGCTAGGCACTGGCATCGGTGCATAGCTTCCCAAGGGGAGTACTTTGAAGGTGACCGTGGTGATATTCAGAAGTGAGGTATGTAGCACTTTTTCCAGGATGAGTTCGCAAACTTAATTGTCTGACCTCGTATATTGTAATTCTTAGAGCAACTTTAAAAAAAAAATACAAAGATATATATCCAAAAGTCAATAGCTATATTAGAATACCTGAAATATATTCAAATAATCTAAAAGGTGGCAGGAAATGGGGGGGAGAGGAACAAAAAAACAGAAAACAAATAAAATGGTAGACCTAAATCACTATATTAATTATAAATGGTCTAAATGCACCAACTAAAAACAAGAGATTGTCAGAATGGACTGGAGATCAAGACCCAACTGTATCCTGTCTTTAAGAAACCCACGTTAAATACTGTGTTTTCCTGAAAATAAGACCTAGCTGGACAATCAGCTCTAATGCAGCTTTTGGAGCAAAAATTAATATAAGACCTGGTATATTTTATATTATATTATATTATATTATATTATATTATATTATATTATATTATATTATATTATATTATATTATATTATAATATTCCCAGTCTTGTAGTATAATAAGACTCGGTCTTATATTAATTTTAGCTCCAAAAGACACAGTAGAGCTGATTGTCCGGCTAGGTCTTATTTTCAGGGAAACACGGTAAAAAAACATAGGTTAAAAGGATGGGGAAAAAGTTTGGAGAGTAGTGGTTTGAAGAGAAGGTCTGGGTTTCCTCTTTCAGATAGCTTGGTGGGGTGGGACAGGGGTGGTGGGGTCACCATTGAGACAAGTTTGGTGTCCCTACAACAAAAGCAGTGAGTCCTCAGGGTCTGGCTCTCAGACTTCCCACCACAGTTACTGATTCCAGCAGGGACTGTCATGCTCACCACCCAGAAGTCACAGCTCACAAGCCACCTGCTGAACCAACTGAACAAGGGGTTCTCCTTGCTTCCAAGAATTCTAACTCAGCATTTGCCAAAATAAGGGGATACTTTGATTTGCTGTAGCTGTGGGTGTGTTGCAGCCAACCTGTCGAGTGGGCACAGGCTCAGAAGATGCTGGTCTTGTAGCAACGTGCTTTATGTTCCCTGACTGTGTGGATTTCATTTTTCATCATGAATTTAAAATCCTCTCTTTGGTGTATACGGCAGCTTCCAAAACTGTCTCTGTATAGAGGTAGATGTAAACAAAGCTGACTCCATCTTTGTGTGCCCCAATTTCTTTCTAGTTCCCACGTTCTGAACCCTGACCTAACGAGTGTCAGCCAGTACCAAGGTCTCATGGTTGAGACCACAGGAGGTCTGGTCCCTTTGTCTTTTCGATCATGAGTAGTTCAGCCATACTATGAAACGCTTACAGTAACAACTCTAGCAGCGCAGATTACCTGTGCAGACTTGGGGGTCACCTTCCCCTCTGACCCAATCTTCCTGTAAGTAACTTACCCTACAACAAATTGTTATAATCAATGGATTTGCCTGCCTCATTTTCCAGTCTCAAGATCCCTTCTTGGTTCAGTGGTCACTGTACCTTCATTCCACGTTCAGTCTCCAACCAGGAATTGAGTGTTGGGAGTCCCAAGAAGAGGTATGAAGGGCCCAGTTACTGGGGCTTAGTTTCTCACTCCGATCATTCAAGCTTTGCCAAGATGTTGGACATGCAAAGTTCAACCCAAGACAAGCCAAACGCTGCCAACAAGAGGCTCTAGCCTCTAGAAGCAAATGAAGTCACTAAGGAATCTGTGCCACTGTCCCTTCACAGATGAATAAAAGCTGAGGTAGGACCTGTTTAAGTAGAACTGTAGAGATTTAGATCGCAGAAACATTGGATAAACTGTAGGTCAGAGTATGCCGGCATTTGCTTGAAAGGTTCCATCAATTTTCTAGTCGTGATCAAACATATTTCAGCAAATGCTTGTCTTCCTACATAAATGAAAAACAGAATTTTTGAATGAAGACTAGTTCAGATTAGTTGTTTTCCTTGCCAGCCTCAGGATCAATGAATGGCCTCAGTCCAAATAATATGAAGTAGAACAACTGCCCGTGTTTTATAACAATGGTTAAATTCCAAGGTTAACTGTGAACAATCACTTGAATTTCATAGTCAGATCCCCTCTACATGCGTATGGGAAAGTTGTCTCTATTTTCAACTATGAAGTTCTAATTGTAGAGGTTGCTACTTGAATCCTAATATGTATTTGCCTTTTCCTCCATAGTGATAGAATCCTGATTTTGAGCCAGGCACATAGCTACCTGGAATTGACTAATCGCCTAGCCTCCTTGCGACCCACCATGGGACAGAGTTCTGGCCTGTGAGTCTTAAGAGAAGACGTTATGGGGTAGCTTTCTGGAACCTTCCTTAAAACACCGCCAGCACATTTCCTTCATTCTTTTTTCTTTGTCCCTTCTTTAATCCATCCTGTTGCTTGGAAAGTGGACGTCGTAGCTGAAGTGCTATTTGCCACCTTGACCATGAAGACCTAGAGAATAGCCCAGGCTCCTGAAGGCTCTATGAAACAGACTCATCCTACAAGCTCTGGGTTGCCTACTTTTGCACTTTTATGGAAGAAGGAAATTCCCATGTCACTTAATTTTGGTTTCTCTTACATGTAGTTGAATTTAATCCTAATGACTGAAACCAAGAAACAGTCTCAAACGACTCCCAGGAAAAAGTTCCAGGTGACGATACCATTCCAATTAACACTGTAGATAAGTGTGCAGTCAACTGCCTTGCTTGAGACGGGTTACTAAGAGAAAAACCAGCCAACAACCAAAAAGGAAAAAAAAACTAAAAAATCCTTAATGAAGACCCCACAGAGAGGGCTAGTGTTTGAACACATTTTAGTTCTCAGTGGTTTGGTGGGAAAAACACTGTGCAGGCAAAGCAGAAGGCCCTCCTCTTGTTCTCACTTCCTGGGCCTTGGGTTGAGTTTTCCTCTGCGAACAATGAGGGTGTTGAACTAGGTATCTCTAGGCTTTCGTCCAGCATTGAAATTCTAGTCTGTGTTCTAACATCCATTACATTATATATTCCTCTTGGATACATGAAATGATCCATGTAAAGTGCTTATCCCAGTGCTTGGCACGTGGTGAGGTGCCCTATAAACGTCAGCTATTAGGAACCATGTTTTTATTTCATTTTTATTTCCTTTTCGTAGTTTCCACAGAATCCTTCGCAGAGGAGGTGCTCAGTAATAAGGGTTTGCTGACATCCTCTGAAACTGCCATTTGATCTCTGTTGATCCCCTGCTTGCCCTACAGAGGGACTGTCCCCCATCCTGACGAGTATCAACGAGGAAAACCTGAGAAAAGAGACGCCTTAGGTTCCAGGTGACACAATGCCATGCGAGAAACATCAGCAGTGGAGGAGGAAATACACTATTTATTTTACAATTCTTTCACTTTATCCACAATTTCCCATACAAACATAAAAACTAAAAAAATAAAACCACCACTTGGGAACACAAGTGTCTTTCTTCCGTCGGGCTGAGGGCAGGTCACGAGCCCTCTCTGTGGAGGAGACCACTGAGGCACACCGAAGGCGGGGGGCAGGGTGAGGAAGATGCCTGAGAAACAGCTCCAGATGAGAAATGAGCATGCCTGCGTGCTGGGGCTCCATTGGCAGGGACTCAAGGGTGCCACCACTGGGATACTGCTTGGCTTCCCAAGAAGATGACAGCTGCTTGCCACCATCCCCCACTTCTCTGCTACCAAACACCCAAAATTGAACATGGGTCACACATCTCATGAGCTAAGTGGGGTGTGATGGTGACAGTGGGGGACACAGAATGCCTCTCTCTGAGAAGAGCCCCAAACCCCAGGGACACACAGGAAACCCCTTTCCTTGGCACTGACAGTCAGTTTCTGTCTTAAATATAACGCTGACTTAAAAATGTGAAAACAAAAGCCCTCCCCAGATTCCAGGGGAAAGGCAGGAGCTAAAAACGTGGACGAGCTTTGCCTCTGTGGTCCTCTCTAGGGGTGAGCTCTGTCTGCTGTGGATGGGGAAGGAGCAGGACAGGTACTCCACAAAGGCCCAGGCAGGGGTGGGGAGAGGGGGGAGGAGGAAAACACTCTGAGACAGTGATGTCTGGGATGGCTGCCACTGCTTTTCGAAGCAGCTCCATCTGCTCAGCTACGCTCACTCTAGCAAACTCCCATTCACTTCCCTCACCGGGGGACGCCCAGAAACCAACCTGGAGGCACCGAAGCCACTTCCCTGGCGACTTCATCTGTGCTAGTGACCTAGATTGCTTTCACATGTTGATGCACATTATAAATATAAAATCATATCTGCTACAAAGAGGACACATATTTGTACATCTTTACCCATATACATCATAACACCATTTACACATATCTTGGAGTGGGTCATCATGGAAAAAGGGTTTGGAGAGGTAAAAAGCCCCTTCTCCCTCCCCTGCCCTGATCCTTTCGCAAGGGATGCTTGTATACCTGGTCACGGGGGCCCTTCCCAGCTGGTGGTGAGGGGGACACAGAAATTCAGACATGTAAGTAAATGCTGATGGGTGTGTACACTCATCCACACACACAAATGCATGCTCACGTACTGGTGAGAAAAGGAAAAACAAAACTCCTAGCCCTTGGGTGCAGGCCTCTTCCCAGAGTTAAAAGCATCAGTGCCTCCTCCATCTGAGAAACATGGTCTAAAAACTGCACCTCACTGGCTCAGACGAGGGCAGAAAGGAAAGAGATGGGATGGGGTGGAGGTGGGGCGCAGGCCAGAGTCTTCTGAAAACATAAGGCGTTTTTGACCTGTGATTGAATCAAACTATGTCACAAAAAACAACAGTATCAGTGGGGGCTGGGAGGCAAGAGACAGCCAGTCCACGGAGAGACAATGGGAGTTAAGACCCTGAGCCTTCCCTTCATTTGTCCAGTTACTTTTTAAGGGGCAGACGACCCTGTACCTCCTTTTGTGTCCTCTCCCAGAGCTGGGCCCGTCCACATGGCATGGAACACTGGCAGTGGTCCGGGAGCCCCATCCAGAGACATGGAGTGGTGGACAGGCACGCCAGAGAGTTAAGACTTGGGCGGCGGACGTGAGCTTTCTACAGCAGGACTGGTTCCCGGCCGGGGTCCGCGGCTTCCACAGTGGCCACAGTGATCAGATTGCCATCAGAGATGGGACAGTTTGGGTCCTCAGGGGAGACAGCACCTATCGGCGGTAATGGTTAGGGGCGTCGGCAAACATGTACTTGAGTCGGTACGCCTCGGCCAGCAGCAGCCCGATCTCTTCGTTGCCCCAGTGTATCGTAGGTAGGTTTTGTAGCAGCATGAGAAGACCCTGGAATGCAAGGAAGGGATTTGATCATCCCGGGAATACAGAGGGAAGGGCCAGCAGGCCCTGAAATGGGGCCCCTTTCTCTTGGGTTACACATGCCAAAGGGTCTGGCCGCCCCACTCCCAAACGGCACACGGCCCTCAGCTCCTAGTTCCCCTTCAGGAAGCCGTGAAAGGCCTCTGCTAATTCTCCAATCCACTAACACCTGCCTCTTTAAAAATATTATACACAGAGAATGACAACAAGAAATAAGGATGTTTACAAGAGAAAAGTAATCACTCATCATCCAAATATCTCTCCTAATTTTGAAGTATTCCTTTTCAGTCTTTTTCATGTGCATATTTCTTTAAATAGTTGTAATCATAATTATGATTTTATGTGCTTTCAAATAATTTAACTGTAATTTTCATGTTTTTCCATGCAGCCCTCAAAAATGATTACATTCACTATTAGTACTCCATCACGTGGCTATACCCTAATTTACTCAACCATTTCCCTTTTGTAAGGAACTTAATTTGCGTCCTTTTGAAAACAAAAACACAACCCTTTATTGGAGACTGCTATGTATCCTTTTGCATTTGACATCTTTCTGAAATACCAATGTTCACTTGTAATCACGGCTTCTATCCTCTGCCCTGTTCTCTAAAGACCATCCTCAACCGACCTGTCCAGCTCATTTTCCACTGTACCCAACGTACACACCTCATCATGCCAGGCCCACTTGGGCCAGATTTATCTGTGCCTCCACAGTTCAATTTAAGTCGTTCCATTTTCTTGGGGAACACCTTCTCTTTTCTCCTCCACCTGTCTAAATTCTATTCCGTTTTCAAAGCCCAGGCCCTTCAAACAGCTCTATGGAGATAGCCTATTAAAGAGGATATAAGAATAAAAATCAATGTGAGCTTTTAGGTTCTCTCTGTAATTTAGTTACCCATGCTATTGCTGTTGCTTCATGTTCTTTCTCTCTCTGAACTGGATATTTTTATTATTTTTCTGATTATAAAAGTAATAGTAACAAGACACAAACTCTGGAGCCATAAACAGACTGACAGATTTGATTACATATAATTTTGAAACCTTAATATGTCAAGGGACACCTACAATAAAATTAAAATATAAGAAACTATGAAAAAAAATTAAGGTTAATGTCCAAAATCAAAACAGAGTACCTACAAATCACTAAGATAAAAGGGAAAATGACCAAAGAGACAAATGGCAGAGTGCTGTGACCAGGTCACGTACAGAATGCCAGTGGCTCACCCACATGCCACGGTTACTTTTAAAAACCTCACTTTGGCTGATCTGAATACTTCAGCAGTGTTTTGTAATTTTCAGTGAAAAGGTCTTGCATATCTTTTATAGGATTTCTTTTGTTAGTAACAGAAATTTCGCTGGGCACAAAGCTGCCTAAATCAGATTGGCCACGCATCACTGCTACGTGTGGCCAATTCTGGGGCAGTGTAACTTCTGGGTTGTGCCCTAAACTTTCTTTTCCTTCTCCCCTTCCTAGAAAATGGGTATAAATAGAGGCGTGGAAGCTGTCACCTTAGAACACAAGACTAAAGCTATGTGTTGAAGATGGCAGACCAAACAGGGTGGAAGAAATGAGTTCCTGCCACCCTGGAGCCATGTTAGCCCTGGGCTGCTTACACTTAAGCCTGTTAATCGAAGAGAAGTAAACAGCTATCTTGTTTTAAGCCACTATTATTTTAAGGTCTTGATTACAGGAGGCAAATTTATATCATCTTAACAAATCCAGGCCATGTCTATCAACATAAAAAATGCACATGGGGTTTGATCTAGCAACTCTACTTCTATGTCCCCCTCCTAGGGAAATAGTCACACTCCTACACAAAGGTATTCACTGCATCATTGCTTCAAATAGTGGGGAAAATGACCCTAGGGAAGTATCTGTCAGGACGGGAATAGTGAGATAAACCATAATTATCCGTATCATGATACAAAGCAGCTCCTGTAACAAATGAAGGACTTACATGTGTCAAGGTGGAAAGATATCTAAGACATTTTTAGGAGGAAAAAAGGAAAAAAGTAAGTTGCAGAAAAATATGTATAGTATGTCACTTCGGTAAACAGGAAAACATAATGTATTTATAATTTATATATGCACATATGTATACAAAATTTTAGAAGGCTAGGTGATATACTGTAAACAGTGGTTACTTTTAGGGATAGGAGACTTTCATGTTTTCTCACTATACTTCTATATCTTTCAAGTCCTTTGTTTTCAATTTTTACAGTAAAGTCTTTGTATGTTACCAGTGTGAGAGAACATTATTTTTTTGAGTAATACACATCTGTGGGAGTTTTGTTTAGTAAAAAGTAAAAAAGCAGAAAATAAATTACCCCTAACTTCATAATTAAGAGGAAGCTACTTCTACATGTTTTGGTATATTTCCTTCTAGTCCTTTTTCTGCACATTTTACACAGTTGAAATATTTTCTCTACATAATTTTGATCTATTTAGCAATTATCATAAGCATTTCCTCTAATATTAAAAACTCCTGGTAGACATTATCAATGGCCAAACAATTTTCCATGATGCAGATGTACCATAATTTATTCTACATCTTTCTGTTTTGAGCACTTACTTCTAGTTTTCACTATAATGAAATTATAATGAACAGCCTTGCGCATAAAGCCATATTTTAGATTATTTCCTTGGGCGAGATTCTTAGGAATGAAAATTACTGTGTCAAAGAGCATGAACATTTTTAAAGTACTTAATACTCATCCAGAAAACGCATTCCATAAAAGTGCTCATTTCCCTGGATCTCCATCAGCACTGGATACTCTCAATAAACAAACTTTGTTAATTGCAACCTTTCCCTGAGGTCTCCAAGCCGGACTCCAAGCCTTAGGTCAAAATGGTGGCGAACCCACAGGAAGAACATAAGGAGAAAGCAATCAGGCTATGTGGTTTTTATCTGTCCACACTCTCCCAGTCCACGGTAAACAAACACCCCTTCCCATCACATCATTGACACCGAAATTCACTCAAACAGACCGGTTACTCAACCAGTCACTGATACTCATTCACTCTACCCACATGCTAACACTGCCTTTAAAAACTTAGCTGCTCTGCACATCTCCGGAGTGCTCATTTCTCACAGCAATGATCTCCCTGGGTTCTATGTTAGCCTCAGTTCTAAATCCACGTTTTTTGTTCTTTTTTAAAGAGAACTTCATTTTTATCTTATTTTTTTTTAAAATGTCATCTTATTGTCCCTTGGTATATAATGCTATCCCCCATGACCTCTTGTCTCCCTGACCTCTGGCCCCTTTGACTCCTCTCCTGCTTCCTGTGCCTTCCCCGCAAGCACCCCACCCCCACCCAACCTGGGTGGGTTTCACCTTTTGAATGTACTTCATTAATATGTTCTATAACAAGATCTAATGGCAGATTAAATAACTACCATAATTTCGGAGTAGTGATGAACAATGTTTTGAGATACCTGAAACAACTTAATATGACACGAAAATACTTGCAATTCGCGACAAAGACAGGTCCCGCTCATATCACTGTGCTTTGTTGCCTAAGCTCATTATTGTACAAAATGCTAACTTTGAATTAGGAGTCCGGGAAAATAAAGCTATAATTAGTTTTCCATTCACATGCAGGGATCTCCTGCCTTCTAGATGTGGACTCTAGATTCCAGTCCCTTGCTCTTCTTGTGGCTGGTCCTTCTCTTGAGCCACAGGGCAGCGCACAAGAACTTACACTTCCCTCCAGCATCCAGTTGATCACCCAAGTGTCCACATTAACACTTAATGTTAAATTTTCTAACTTCATTCATTGGAAAACTTTCCTTTTTGGACAAATTGCTTTTGTTGGCATAGAATCTCACTCCCACTTTCAACCAGCTTGCTGGGTGAGGTCAAATTGCTATCCTATTTCTTGAGGGCACACCTCATGGACTCAGAACCAGCCCCCACTTTCCATGGAAGGGAAGCTGAAGGAATGACATCTGCTTAGCCTCATAGCACATAAGCAAGAAAATTCCAGGGCCCTGGGGACGCAATGGGACCCTTAGGGCTTCAAGTGATCCTCCCACTTGTCATCACAGCCAGTGGTTCCGACCAGGCTGCAAGAGCTGAAAAGACTGCAGAAACTCTTAGAAATACATGCACCCTAGCCTCATTCCTCAAGTTTTGGATGCTAAAGACCTGGGATGGGACCCAGCAATCCACACCTTTCATAAGCGTCTCCAATGATTCCCACAGGCAACCTGGTCTGGGGTTACCACTAGAGGAATTAAAAAGCTCCTGAAGGAATAAAAGCGCACTTGAGATGCAGGCCTAATAATGAGATCCCAAGGAAGGAAACCCCTAGACGTCACAGAGAGTGATTCTCATTAAATAACGGTCAATCTTTAAAACAGAACACCCTGCAGCCAAGTTATTATTTTAATATTTTCAAAATTTTTACACATGTAATATGTAAAAAATAAGAAAATGGAGGAAATGATGTAGATCTATACTTTTTGACATTATAGAACACCCACTATGTTTTGTAAAGTGATAAAGAGAGGTTTTAAAACAAAGTATACACAATGGTTCCTTTAACAGTTATATACATACATGAATCTGTTCATATAGATTTGAGTAATGAAATGTCTGGAAGGAAATGTATCATCTTTGTGTGGTAAGATCTCAGGTACCTAATTTTTATTTTTCCTAATTTTTCTGTAATGGTTACTTATACATACAGTTGTTAAACAAAAGCAACCAACAAAGGTGTGATCTCTCTAGAAGAGAATATCCTTTGTTGGGATAGGATCTACCTGTAATTTCCACTTCTTGTAGCCTTTCTAGAAGCCTGGTACTAATTCCACTCTGGCCAAGTTAATGTCCCCACCTTCCCCACTGGCAGAGGCCAAGTGTGAGCAACCACTCTGCCACCTGGTGGCTATGCCTAGGAATGCGCACACCACCACCACCCCACATCCCATTGCTGTAACAATGCAAAAACCTGCCCAATACATTGATCAATTTGGGAAAGAGATAAAGAGGTAGAAACCAAAGGATCATGGCTCGTGGAAGAAAGTTAGTCACAAACCAGGTGCTTTTATCTAGAGGTAAAGAAGATTCCAAATTAATGGAAAGGGGCAATGGCTTTCACAAAAGAAAAGCTGGAAACGGCTAAAATAGTACGAAAGGGCCCAGGTACCTGCTAAGAATCCACAGATCCCAGAGGAAAAGGAATATGGCAGAGGAATTTGAGGTGTGTGAGAGAGAGAGAGAGAGAGAGAGAGAGAGAGAGAGAGAGAGAGAGAGAATTAGATAAGGGGCCAAGGGAGAAGAAGGGATAGTAGGTAACGGGTAAGGAAAAGGTCTAGGGGAAACTCATCAGAGAATGTCTAACAGATGGAAGAAGTGGAGAGCTAGAGGAAGAATATCAGGAGAATCACCATGATGATGGCAATACATGTATTAAGCACTCACTACATACCAGACAGGGCCCTGGATGCTTCACAGGCACTTGTAACTCATTTTATCTTCACGTCAGCCCTATGAGATACACATTACCTCCACTGTACAGATGAGGAGATTGAGGCATAGAGGTTAAGGAACTTGCCCAGGGTCACAGAGTCGTGCTGCGCTGGGATTTCTGGAGCTTGTGCCCATAACCATTATACTACACACAGAGGGCGCCAAAAAACATACACACATTTCAAGAAAGGAAAAAAAGTGTATAAAATTGTAATACTCAAGGGCGGGCAGATGAATCCGTTGGTTAGAGTGCAAGCTCTTAACAACAAGGTTGCCGGTTCAATTCCCACATGGGATGGTGGGCGGCGCCCCCTCTCCCCCGCAACTACAGTGAAAACTACGACTGGACTTGGAGCTGAGCTGCGCCCTCCACAACTAGAATGAAGGACAACAACTTGGAGCTGATGGGTCCTGGAAAAAACACAGTTACTCAAAAAAAAAAAAAAAAAAAAAAAATTAAAAAATTGTAATAATATATACCCATAACAAAATACGAATACAAGTCTTGGTGTATGCTTTTTTTTTTGGCACCCCTGGTATATACTGCTTGCATTGGAGTGAGAAGTGGGGCACAATGCAGAAAGAACAAGAAGTCATAAAGGAGGCCATTTGAAGGAAATCTGGATGAGTTGATTAATTTTACTCAGTGATAAGAGTCAAGCACAACCAAAGATAGGATGCATAATAATTGACAGGAAAAGAAAAGGTCACATGAAATATCTACTATTAAATAAGATACTGTAGAATCACTTAGCAATACTGGAACATTTTTTGCAAATGTAAAGTATATTCAAGCATGTCAAAATATATTCCTAGTCAAGTAACTACTTTAAAACAAATCCCGGGGCCAGCCCGGTGGCTCAGGCGGTTGGAATTGTGTGCTCCTAACTCCAAAGGCTGCTGGTTCGATTCCCACATGGGCCAGTGGGCTCTCAACCACAAGGTTGCTGGTTCAACTCCTCGAGTCCCACACTGGATGGTGGGCTCTGCCCCTTGCAACTAAGATTGAACACAGCACCCGGATGGCTCAGTTGGTTGGTGCGCGGGCTCTCTCAACCACAAGGTTGCCAGTTCAATTCCTCGAGTCCCGCAAGGGATGGTGGGCTGTGCCCACTGCAACTAGCAACAGCAACTGGACCTGGAGCTGAGCTGTGCCCTCCACAACTAAGATTGAAAGGACAACAACTTGACTTGGAAAAAAGTCCTAGAAATATACACTGATCCTCAATAAAGTCCTGTTCCCCTTCCCCAATAAAATCTTTAAAAACCAAAAACCAAAACAAACGAAAAAACCCAAATCCCTCCTGTTTTGATGATCCATGAGGTAGCAAAACAATTCCCCTGGTTTCAATACAAATTTTCAAAAAAATGCCCTTTATGTAAACTTCTTGAGAGCCAAACTTAATTGCTGGTCTCCCAGGCATCCAAGTATCTAGGGCATTTAGCAAGTTTCCCCTCAGAGAAAGCCATGTTGATTGCCCCTCAATGGCTTGTTTTGTTTATGTGTCTAGGAATCATGTTCTTTCTCACACCAGCCTGCTTTCGGCAGGAAACCTTCAGTTTCCAGGGCTCACTCTGAACCCTTCTTCTGGGCAGGATTTAAACCGGCCATTCACTGGCTATCTGTAAGGATGGGGCGTGTGTTTAGACAACGTTCCACACTCTCCCCCTCGAGTTTCTGCAGAAGGGGTGGGTGGATGCCATCTGGTTCAAGGGATGAATTTACACTTAGTTTGTTATTTAGGCCTGGAACGTCCCACGGGCTTAGCACTGTTTCATTTAATGACTCTGACCTGTCTCCTCTCCTACAAAAGATTATTTTCAGCATAGGAATCTCTCCAAGATTTTCTTCCGTAGGATGAAAGTAAAGGATTCTGAGACCAGCTGCTACTCTGGTTGAGAGTCATCAGCTGGTCCCCATGACTTCCTTGCCGGTTCCCATTTTATGTCATAAAAGGAATTGTGACTGCTGGTCCTTGGAGTCCCCTGGAAATCGGCTGAGACACCAGAGGCCTTGTTGGCACCTGCCCCGACATCTCTGTGGGGTCCCATGCTTTTCTGGGCTCCCACAGATGCTGTCCTGAGATGACTTCTTAGACTCTAGTGTGACCAGGCATTTATTTGCTCAGGTGCTGTTCTGACTCGGGCACACTTTTCCTAGATGCACTGTTATCATCAATAAGTGTACAGGTTTCCGTGGGTTACTTTATTCTGCACAAATTTTCTTTAAAACAAGAAATATTTATTACAAAATGCAAAATGTCAGTGATACAAGAAAACAAGGCCACGAACCCTGGCTGGGCTGGGGACTAAAGGCCAGGCTCAGGAGCGGGCCAAGCTGCTACCCGCCCTTTACCTGCCAGCTGCTCGCTCACTGCATTCTCCGAGGCCTGGGTCCCTGGTGGAACTGAGATGGGAGACCTCCCTCACTTTAAAAGTTTTAAACCTCCCTCACTATAGAAACTGTAAGTCTCTTTTCCCTAGTTTCTTAGCTCTTTAGCCCCTGGTCTTAATCACTCTTCTAATCAGTTTCTAAATCCTAAACTAAGGATTGCTCCTGGCCTAAGTCACAGAATGTCTCTCACCCCTGCCTAATAACTACTTAAAAGCCTGTGAGCTATAATCATTGCAGCCCAACATTCCCCCAGACCATTCCAGACCTAACTCTTGGGTAAAGAAGGCCATCCCAGAGACCAAATGGGTTTTAACACTCCTCCAGGCCAGTCCAGACCTAACCCCTGGGTGAAATCAAGATAACTGGGCTTCAACTCCTATCCTTGGAGCCAGCGCTTTTAATTTATTAACTAACATCTGTTTCTCCTCATCTAGGGGCCATTGGGATACGAATTATGCTCCAGTGAGGCTTCCAGAGCACCCTGACCAAGGCAGATATGAGATCCTCTCTTCTTTATTTAAGAACAGATAGGGCGAGAGTTCTGTGAATCCCCATTAGGTAGGGACAGCTCTACCCCCGTTGTCGGCTTGAAGCAGATACAGAAGAAGAGACCTCCCGTCCCTCAACTCCCCACAGAGATTTATGGGAATCACGTCTCTCAGGGAAAACAAGGCAGGTAATTAGAGACAGGTAATGGGGTCTCTGCATTCCTGCACGTCCAACACAATCTATGGGGACCACCGCCTGGAGACCTCCCAAATCCTTCCCATATCTGCCCTAAGCATTAGCCACTGTGAGGAGACTGACAGACCATAAGTTAGACCGGTCCTGTGCAGTAAAGGGCCACCTCGACCTCCATGTCACCCTGGCCGCATTATACCATCATATTATCATACATAGGCCCAGACATTCATTAATATCATTATAACAGACTGAACTCTGGGAAGGGACATGCGCAGTCTAAGAGGGTGAGGTAATGGCCCCTTGTCAATCACAGGTGTCAATCAAGCAGTCTGGCTCCCAGGGAGGAACAGCCCATCCCAGAGAATAAGATAAAACCCCAAGGCTCCCGTGAGCCGCTGCCTCTTGAGCATTGAGCCCCCCCTTGAGCCGTGCCTTTGCGCGGGCAGCTGCAAACCCTTTGGGGTGTATTTTTTCTCCAAATAATGCCACCTGGAGCCCTGAGCCTTGAGCCGCTTTTCTCAGTGCTCGGCCCACTCCTAATTCTTTGGAGTGACTATCTGTTCTAATCAATTTTCCTCTCATCGCTTCACCTCTGTGTCTCGTTCAATTCTTTGCTCGAGACCCCAAGAATGGGGACACCGTGTCAAGGAGGGCCCATCCTTTGGTAACAGTGGCGAGTTTCCCAGTTCTCCTCCCAAGGCCCGGGTTCGACCCCCGAGTGAGAGCCAAGCCCGACATCTCCCAGAGAAGGGCCCCCCTCTCCGGTAACATAATGTGCATCTTGAAACACTGGGAGCGGGATCACAGACTTAACCTTGATGGGCCTTGATGACCTTCATGGACAGGCCACTAAGGGGGGCCGTGCAGCAGTGCGAATGTGGGCATGAAGGCTTTGGCCACTGTGAACTCAGGCTCGCTCCCTGAACCTGGACTCGCTCCCCTGAACCTGGGCTCGTCCCCCATGAACCCGGGCTCGCCCCTCTGAACCCGGGTTTGCCCTCCCGAACCCGGGCTCGACACCCTGAACCCGGCTCACTCCCCTGAAGCCGGGCTCGACCCCCTGAACCCAGGCTCGCTCCCCTGAACCCGGGCTCGCTCTACTACACTCAATTCTAGTTTCGGTGGAAGCTCAGGGTCACTGCTGGAGTAAGACCGAAGATCTCGTGCGTGTGCACGCTCACTAGTGTGTCAGGAGCCTGCTCGTCCTCTTCGCCCACGGTCACAGCCACTCCCCAGAGCTCACAGAGGAGCAGGTTAGCTTCTCCAGGAGCCCCCCCCCCCCCCACCGCTGCCCACCACTGCGGAACCACTCGGCCTGTACAAATGTCCTGTACGCTGTTTTCCTAAGTGCCCACAATTTCGCACAGCAGCTCATGTTCTTCTAAACATACACGGAATTTCTGACTTTTGGAGGTGTTTTCTTTCTCTCTCCCAGCAGGTCCTCTTGTTTGGTTGTGTTACATGGTGGCACACTGACCCAGGGGCCTGCCGCACTCACAGAACTCCCCCAGATTTCCTGTCCTGGGTGTGACATGGGGAAGTCTCCCCCAAAGTCTGACGCCCACACTTGCCTCAATGGTGTTCTCTACCCGGGTGTCAGGAAGAAGAACATGTTCTCCAGGGACCTAACTCTGCGGCTTTCCCAGTCCTGCTTAACGATCCAGGCTCAGCCCTGGCCCAAGGGCAGAAGCTGGCAAGTGCACTCCAGTTGCTATGATTTTGTTATTTAACAACGGACTGTACATCCCTGGGACTCGGCTGCTTTTGGGGTGGGACCAAGGCATCCCTCCTCATCCCATCTCCAAAGAGCTGGCAGTGCAGGTCAAGGTCCAGACATTACAAGGCCAGGATTCAGGGCTGGCTGTTGATGTGACAAAGGAAGGGGGTCCAAGTTTCCCTGATGTAGAATCAAGCCCAGCCCCCTTCCCAGGGTCTTCACCAGCACTCTCCCCTCACCTCCTGACACTCCAGCCACCCTGCCTTCCCTCTGCCTCCTCCCTTCCCCAGCACCTCAACCTCTCACCCCTGCAGGGCCTTTGCTCTGGCTGTCCCTCTGCCAGGGAAACCCTTCGGCAGACCTCTGCGTGGCTGGCTGCAGCGGCCTCTCCTCTACCTCCCCATCAGGGAGAAGAACCCAGTGCAGGGCAGGCCCCAGGCAAGTGCTGAGAAGGGCCTGCTCTCCATGCAGCCTCACATCAGAGCAGGGACAGCTGTCACATGCGTGGCCCATTTCCCTGCAGAGTCCCTTTTGCTTCCCTCCTCCTTCCAGGACCAGTAACAGCCTGACAGGCCCCCTTGGGCAGGTACAGCCCTCCTCAGGCTCACAGCTGGGGGAGAGAAGCCCCCACTCCCTCCCCCCGCAGTTCATAACCGCACGTGGAGGCCCTGCTAGTTACGAATTAGGATCTCACGTCCAAGGCCAATGTCAGCCTATCTGACCACCACTACAGCTTCCCTTTAGCCAGGAGGGTTTCCCACCGTCACCGCTCACACCCCAACACCCCAACACTCTCAGTGCTGCACAACCCCTTGCACAGCCACCACCTCGCATCTGATGAGCTGTGACTTGTCAGCCCTGAATCCTACGGGTTACACTGTTTTCTTCAAGTCTCCAAGCTGCCAACATCAAGATCCTCACTTGGTACCAAGACTCAAGTACAATTTTACACTTCAGCCTTCCCCTGTGAGAAAGGAAGCTTTCATCCAATTCAATTTGGACAATTTTCACATGGTCAACAGTCTGTCTGGTGGGTAGATTTTAGTGTTGCTGCATTTTCCTCCACCACTTACCCACTTACTTTCCTCCCCACCCTTCAATGGTGGCCTCATGACAGACTGAACCATGTACCTTTCTCCTATCATGCGTTTCCCTGTAATGTTTTTTAAAAAGTTTTTAGAATGTGATATAATTTGCATACAGTAACTACCCAAATCTTAAGTGTACAGATGGATGTCTTTATGTACACTGGGGGTGTCAAAAATATGTAGACAAGTGGACACGTTGGTCAACGTTGCTCAAACAGTAGTTCCCTGTCATCAGAAGTGTCTGGACGCTGATGGGAACCACTCTGGGCACCTCTTGTAACTGCAGACGTCAAACGTGACTTGTATTCATCTTTTGTTATCGGTATATAGTGAGTATTACAATTTTAATAGTGTTCCTTTCTTACAATGTACATACATTTTTTTTGGCACCCCCCATATACATAAAACCACCACCCCGATCAAGGTGAAGAACACGTCCTGCCCCAGAAGGCTCACGCTCCTCCCCAGTCAACACTCCCCACCAACCACTGACCTCAATCAACATCAACTAGTTTTGCCTGTTCTTGAACTTCACATAAATGCTTTCCTACTATCTTATTTCCAAAGTTATCATGACACGGCTAAATAATTTTTAGTGGCAAAAAACTAGCTTAATTAACCAGGGCTCCCTGGAGAAACAGTTGAGTCCAAGACTGGGGCAAAGAAAATACAAGACAAGCCTGGAACATCTTGTGGTGCCAGAAAGGAAGAAAGTGCTTAAAAATGATGGGGCTGAAAAGGTACCAGAACCAACCTGAACGCACACCACAGGGCCAAAGCTGGGACAACAGGACCAGAAAAATAAATAATGACAATTGGGAAATCCATAAAGTAAAATAAATACCCACGAATGTTACATTGATATAAATATTTGAATAAGAAATGGAAGGGAAGGGACAGCTCTTCCTTAGAGTAGAATGCCAACTAACAAGTATAGAAGAAATGATGAAAATAGAAAATCACCACTAGGCAAACATCACAGTAAAGATTGTTATAGGCAAGAACCATTAACAGATGTTAGTGGGTGAAAAAGAACGATGACAAACAAGGTAACTACATAGTATCAAAGTGTCTCCCCAGAAGATACTTATTAATTATCAAGGGGAAAATAGTAACTTTACAAAAGTGGAGAAGCCTGGTAGACCCACCATGCACCACGTGATCAAAGACAGCAGTCACGAGACGTGCCAACACCAGGCACCACGTGACAGGACGTCCTGCGAGGGGCACGTCACCTCTGTGGTTTCTTCTCTGAAAGGTATGACCCTCCATTTTACCACGAGAAAATGCCAAACACCCTTCCGTTAAGGGACACTCTATAAAATAACTAACCAGTGCTCTTCAAAACATTTGAAAATGTTGTCACGAAAGACAAGGAAAGACTTGAGGAACTAGCCCAGATTCGTACCCTGGTCCAGAAAAAGAAATGGAAAACCTGGTGAAATTCACATAAGGTCTGTAGATTAATAGCATTTTATCAACATGAGTTTCCTGGCTGGTTAATTGTAGCATGGTGTGTAAGATGTAATATCCAGTTGATAGGGGTGGGGAATTCTGCACTATATTTGAAACATTTTTGTAAGTGTAAAATTATTTCAAAATGAAAAGTAAAGAGAGAGAGAGAGACACATACACACAAACCCCTTTAAAAACCTTGTTGGGGTAGAATCCCTCATCTCCGGCTCCTCCTGAGTCTGACCCGCTGCCTTTCGTGGGCAGGTGGCTCTGAGGCCCAGGAGCTCCCTCAGGGCTGGGGGCCATGCTTGGGGCTTCAAGACCGAGGCCCAGAGGTCCTCTCTGCTCCGGCCACCTGCACTCGTGCCCAGTCAGTTGTGGTCATTAGAGCACCTCCTTCCCACAGACACGCATGAGGTTTCCAGCCCCCTGCGTAGGAGAGCACGAAAGGGCATCAGGATGGCACAGGCCCTCCTGGCAGTGGGAAGAGAAAAACCCAGGAGCCACAATGGTGGGAGATCAACAGCAGGACCTCGGAGGACTTCTTTTCCAGTTTCAAAACCACCAGTTTTTTGTTAAACATTTATTTTGTGAGAAGAAATCCTGCCAGCAATTGTCAATGAGAGGGGAAGAGTGGTGAAGGGGCAGGGGAAGTCTTGGGAAGAGGAAGAGGAGGAGGAAACAGATCCCTGCCTGTGAGAAGCCACCATGTAAGCATGGATTCCAGGTCTCTACCACTTATTCCCTGGGTGATCTTAGACTAGTTACTTAATCGTGCTGTGACTCAGTTTCCCCATTTGTAAAATGGGGGTCGTAACTATAACCTCCCTTGTTGGACTGTTCAAGGATTAAATGAATTAGAACAGGAAAGCATTTAGAATAGTGTTCAGAACATCAAAAGTGCTAAGAATTAGTTATTATTATATTGAATCTTACGAAATTGCCAATATTTGACCATTTTGACCTATAAAAACAATTTCATAAAATGCAACCTATCATTATCATAATTATCCTATCATGCCAGCGCAGGCTACAGGCCAGCATTACTGAGGTCTCCTCTACCACGAGAGGCTTGGCCCAGCTCTGCTGGGGGTTGTCATTTCCAGCAGCCCGTGGCCCAGAGGACCGGGGCTTCCTGCCCTCACGCGCCCGTGCAAGGACACACCTCCAGTTCCCTTGCTCAGGTCTCAGGAAGGAAGGAAACTGTGAAAGTGATCTTCTCACTGCCTGTTTTTGGCCCCCTCTCCCAGGCAGCGTGACTCTAGGCAAATGCTGGGCCGGAAGAGGCAAGCAACTGTCCTTCTGGGGGCTCTTGCCACAGCTGGGCACTGCCCTTTGCCCCTGTACCCTCTGACACCTCCTGTCCAGCCCCAGTTGTTCACCCAGCTTGGTAGTTTCACCCGGGATGGGCCGAGCATGGTTTACTCAGGTAAGTCAAAAAACGCTCAGATGGGTTCCTTAAGCTCTGTCTTCACTTTACTGCTTCCCAGACTGAGGAGTATATTGCAGGGAGCAATACTAACGACGATAAGTTCACTGTTTTGAGGGCTATATGCACAGTACACGATGCTAACCACTTCGTGTGTATTAATTTGTACAATTTTCATAATGGCCCTAAGAGGCAGGGATTCTTATCCCCATTTCACAGGTAAGAAGACTGAGGCATAGAGAGCCAATTTACTTCTTAAGGGTGCACACCCAGAAAAGTGGCAGAGCTAGGATTTGACCCCAGGCAGACCAGCCCCAGAGACTGTGGCTTAACACTGTACTATTCTGCATAGTCTCCAACTTTAGAAGGAGTCTCGCTGCTTCCCGACACCCTCCACTGGCTCCCCTCACCATGGGTTCTTCTTCCCTGCTTTTTAAGGGTGATACATGGCTGGTCTGCTGAAACTGCCACAAATCTAACTTTCATCTCTGCGGTTACTTCACGTGGTTTTCCTTTGAGTCACTGCAGCTTTTAGCCCCAAACTTCTTTCTCCCAGGCTAAGCCTGTTTGACTTTCTGAGATACCCGTATTCATTGACAGAGCTTCCTTTGCAGTGATTTAAGTACAGATGACCCTTTTCTCTGCAGAGGTCATGGGCCAGTGTCTCACCCTCTCAGACAAGGCTCTTGTGCCTCGTTCCTCGCAGGTGGGCCACGCTTCTGTCTCCTAAAGGACATCTCCTGACTATCCTAACATGGCCAGACACATTTGTTTGCTTTCATTACTCACAGAATTATAGAGCTGTGGGGCTGGGAGAACTTTGCAGATTATCCAGTTTCACTGTCCATTCTACTTTGTCTAAAAGAAAGAGGCGAGGCTCCTTTGTAAGTAGGACTAACTGAGGTGCTAGCACAGCAGCTGACAGAAAACCCCCTTGTATTCTGTAGGTTATTGTAGAAAGACCACAGATCCACCAGATAATCGAATATGCTACCCAGTAAAGGACATCTCTATGTCTAACGCAATTTTAAAATCATAGACTGTTGTCCTAGGCTGTCGAGACTATAAACTGCTAAAAGCCATTCCAAAAATCACCTCCACATTCCCTGAGTTAATCCGGGAAGCACTGTTATCACACGTGACAAGGCCTTCTGAGCCTGGCTCATGATAACTAAATCAGATGCCACGCTCTCGATATCCTCAACCACATTATCAAAACTGGTAGCTCCGCCGGCACGTGGCCATCGCCGCCCCGTGGGCTCATTCATCCTCGGACGTCACACATGCTGTTGTTGGCAGCAGCCGTGGCTCTGCATCAGCTGCCTGCGGCCTTGGCACCACAGCCAGCATCTACTCACAGAAGCCCACTCTTCCCTTACTTGGCTCTTCCAAAGCCCTTACTGGGGCAAGGCAGGTCCTGACTCTCCATCGAGCCGCTGAACAGGCTTCCGCTTTTAGCCACCACCTAACACACAGGGATGACGTGAGATGTTGCTGCTCTCGAGAACACCTATGTTATTAGTTAGAACTTAGAAAAACAGGCAGCCTTCTCTGCCTCTCTTGCCCCTGCTTTGGAAAGAAATATATGCCCATTTAAAACAAACAACAGCCCCCCGTTCAGAATGTGCCAAGCAGAAAAACAAAAACTGCCCCAGAGATGACGGCCATGAACAACCTCAGGCCTTTCTCTCTGTAGACTAGAGCCTGGCAATCGCTCTCCTCACCCCCCAGTTCCCATCCCCAGGGCTCCTGGAGCACCTGCCTGGCACGCTGTCACCTAACAGCTGCCCTCCTTCCATGTTCTTCACATCCCCAGCCAAGGCTCCCAGGACGCCGCACTCTCACTGCTCCCCTCCGCCTCCTGTGCTCCACCCACCTCTTCTCCCGGCCCCTTCGTGCAGGCATGTGCCAGGGCTCAGGGCTGGTCCTCATCTCTCCTCTGTCCTCACTCCCTTCCTTAGGGGTCTCAGCCACCATCCTGGCTGTGAGGACCATTTAGCCCAGTCCAGACCTCTCTCTTTCCAACTCCAGACTCGTAAGACTTAACTGCCTACTCTACATCTCCATTTGGATGTCTAATGGCAGTTAAAACTCAACACGCTCAAAACTGAACTCCAGATCTTCCTCCATAAACCTGCTCCTCCTAAAGCCTTCTCGGAAACTGCAAAGTCATGCTGACTCATCCCTTTCTATCATACTTTACACCCAACTCATCAGGAATTTCTGTTGGCTCTACTTACATCCAAGATCTGGCCACTTGTCATACCCCACTGCCACCATCAGGTCCAAGCTTCCCTCATGCCTCACCTAGAGGACGACATGATAGCCTCCTGGGTGGTCTCCTGCTTCCACCCTTGCCCACACCTAGGTCCACACAGAAGCCCGAGTGGTCCTCTGAAAATGTAAGTCAGGCTGTGTCCCTCGTCTGCTCAAGACCCACTCAGGGATCCCCTTCCACTCAGAGTAAAAGCCACAGTCCTTACAGTGTCTACAAAGTCCTCTGTGATCTGGGTCCCTTGTCACTTCTCTGGCCTCACGTCTTCCTGCTCTTCCCCTGGACCACTCTGCTCCAGGCCGCATGGGGCCCCATCACACTGCTGCTTTACGGCCTTTGCACTGGCTGAACCCTCTGCCTGGACGTCTTCCCCCAGACGTACACATGGCTGGCTCCCTCACCTTCCCTACGCCTTTGCTCAAATGTCACCTTCTCAGTGAGCCTATCCTGACTACCTGATTTGAAATTACAACCTGTCCTTCCCTACCATCTAATAATCCCTTTATACTGCTCTACATTAAAAACATTTTTTTTTATCACCTTCTAACATTCTTTTAAATGTGCTTTTGTTTATTGTAAGTCTCCTCCCAACTAGTATGGAAGCACCATGAGAACAGAGACATCGCCTGTTTTACTTTCCAAAATATCCTACGCCGTCATCAATGCCGAGCATGTGGCAAACATCCAACAAAGGCTCGTCCGTGAATGAATGAGATCCCTTAGGCCTGCCCGGCAGCTCTGCAGCCTTTCTGGCACTAAAACCCTCTCAGATTGAAGAGCTCTGGGCCCCAGTGACTGCCAACTGGGAGTGCCAGCTTCTTCTGAACACCTTTTCTACTTCTCTCCTCCCAGCCAGGTGCCTGCTGTGGCACCTTCTGCCTGTGAGGCCCCACCAATGGGATAAGTCACTCAGCCCCTCATCCTGTGGCACCGTCTGCCCGTGCGGCCCCACCAATGGGATAAGTCACTCTGTCCCTCATCCTGTGGCACCTCTGCCTGTGCAGCCCCACCAATGGGATAAGTCACTCTGCCCCTCATCCTGTGGCACCGTCTGCCCGTGCGGCCCCACCAATGGGATAAGTCACTCTGCCCCTCATCCTGTGGCACCTCTGCCTGTGCGGCCCCACCAATGGGATAAGTCACTCTGCCCCTCATC
Organism: Rhinolophus sinicus; assembly: GCF_036562045.2. Taxonomy (NCBI): domain Eukaryota; kingdom Metazoa; phylum Chordata; class Mammalia; order Chiroptera; family Rhinolophidae; genus Rhinolophus; species Rhinolophus sinicus. The sequence continues at coordinate 87,796,237 of NC_133755.1, forward strand.
CTGTGGCACCTCTGCCCGTGCGGCCCCACCAATGGGATAGCTCACTCTGCCGCTCGCCCCCAGCTCCGGCGGAGCTCATGCCCACTCACCTGGAAGTCCTCCTCATCCAAGATCTCTTTCCTCCACTTGATCAAGAAAGCCGCACACACGTAGAGATGAAAATGGGAGAAGCCTTCTGGTTCAGACTGGGAAGGCAAAAAAGCAGAGTGAGGGCTCCAAGCCCTGTCAAAGGGCTGGCTCTAGTCCGCTTAGTTCTAATCCTTCTGCAAGACGGGAAAGCTGCATGCACAGCCCCCCTGTCACGGCTGGGCAAACAGAGGCCTGCACAGCAGAGGCTCCGCCCAGGAAGCTGAGGCAGATACAGAATTAGACGGGAGGTGGGGGGACTTCTGAGCAGCCGCACTCCATCGCAGGGCAGGAAATGGGCGCACGGGGCAGCCTGGTGTACAGAGGGCAGGGTCTCTTCATACCTGGTACGTGTCCCACAGGCGGATGGTGCAGCGCAGGGGAAGCTCCCGCATCAGCAGGTTGTTCATCCAACGAAAGGCAAACTGTAGGTATTCGACCTCGTACCTCCTGAAGTGATTGTGTACCTGTTCTGAAACAGGAAGTGTCGTTGGCGCTGAGGACACAATCTAGGGGACCAGGCCTTGAAAAATGCTGTGAGCCAAAAGGGCTGTTTCCTTTTCTTTCCACCTCATTCCCCTGGGGAAGCCAGCCAGAGGGGCAACCCGGCTTCTGGTTGTCCTATATATTTATCTCACCTCAGCCTGCGCACACAACTACTTTCACATGCCATAGTGAGGTCCCAGGTGCCTTTCTTCCTTCAGGGGGCTGCTCTAGCCACAAAGCAGGAGATATGAGGTTCACTATGACTCATCGGAGAAGGAGCCAGACTGGGGGTCACCTTGGCCACCTTCCTGCTGGTGAGGATTTCCTCTTCAGCATCCCTGACAGACGGCAGCCAGCACGGACTTACACCTGCCAGTGAGAGGCTCATTGTCTCCACTCAGGGCTGCCTCTCCCACTGACATATTAAGGCATTCACCAGAAAGTGCTTCGCCATAGTCAACAGACACCAGCTCCCTCCTCACTCCCACCCGTTGGTGTTTGGGTGATATTCTAGAACCCCAAACAAACCTGATCCCTGCTCTACGTGACAGCCCTTCAGATAATACTTAAAAGGACTTTTAAAAAATCACTATCCTCCTCAATTTCCTAATCTACAAAATGGAGATAATCACTCATACCTTGGAAGGTTTGGGAGAGGATAAAATGAGAAAATCAAAGTGCTTACAACAGCACCTAGCATATGGGAATTACTACAATTCTTGAAAGAATAACTATTAACAATGATTGTTTCTGGGACGTAGAATTTAAGGAAGGGGGAGGATTTTTACTTCTTATTTTTGTAAATTGTTTAAACTTTTGCAATAAGTATTACTTGTATAATTCAAAGAATAACAGTATATCCATGCAAAAACCCACTGCCCTAGACAACTACACCGTTATTTATCAGGTATGTGTGAGGGCAGAAACATCAAGGCTCGGGCAGACAGTGGCAGAAACCACAGCCTCTGGCCTCTAGCACTCAACTGAGGAGCAGCCCCTGTCAGCCGGCTCAGCGGCCCTGCTATGGCAGCACGTGCCCTGTACCACGACCCAGGTGAGGGATGCAAGAGACCCAGACACAGGCCCCGCCATGGGGCTAACAGCTGGGTCAGGGTGATCAGAGGAATAAAAACATCCCACGTATTATAAAGGAAACCGCTGTAAATAAGCAAATGAGCTGGGAAGGCTGAAATCCTAAGTCATAAAAGGAAGCTGAAGTGAGTGGAACATATCAGGTAAGGTTTCCATGAAATGAGATCCTGGGAAAGGAGAGAGAAATTAAAAAAAAGGCAATGCTTGCCTAAAGCAGAATATCCATGACTGGGAAAAGCAGGAAATAAGATTGACTATTTGGTATAGTAACTGGTGAAGTTCTAAAGAAGCTTTACAACTTAACTGGTGCTAGAGATTCCCTTAACAGACCTTCCTGTTAGGTTCTACATGTTCTTCATGAAACTTAACTCTGATTTCTCTTCCTGAGGCTCTGTTTCTTTATCAGTCAAGAGCAGGGCTTCCTGAGTTGCCTTTCAGTCCTAACATTCCATTATTCCAAGTCAGAGCCAAAGAATTCCTGGAAGACTCCTGCTTCTTAAAGACATTCTGCTTCAGGAAGAGCATCTCCTGGCTCATCTCCCCAGCCCAAAGAGGTCACAGGGAGCTCTGGGAAGTCCTGCTGGGGTATCAGCCAGACCTGAGGACCCTGTGTCAAGCCCAAAAGTCCTGAGTTACATCACCAGCCGAAGGACAAGGTCAGACTACAGACTTGATGCTAAAAGCAATGGAGGGCCACCGGAGGTTTCAGGCAGAAGACGGACGTGGCCAGAACAATGCTTTAGAAAGGTGCAGCTGTGTGCTAGGAGGTTTGGAAGAGGAAAGAGTATGAAGAAGGCATGGCTGGACCAGAGCAGTGGCTAGGAAAATGAATTTGGCTAGAAAGGGTGAGTTTGAGGAGAGATGCTGAAGGAGAACTGATAGAATTTGGTGACAGAAAATTAAGGAGAAAAAGGAATTTGCTATAACAGCAGCGTTTTCACCTCACCTTCCTGTCAAGATCTAGAAGGATGCTGGTGCCACCAAGAGCACAGAGTAAACTGGAAAGAGTCATGGCTAGGAAGAGGGCTGAGGAAGGGACCCACAAGCGTAACTTGCTCATGTCAGAATCATACTGTAATATTGCTAGAGAATTCCTGTTCCTCGGAACCTACCATCAATCCGACTGACAAGCTCTTCCAGTGCCTTGACCTTCTTCTGGATCCCAGGTTGTGCAAAGGTGTAGTTATCCTGCAAATGACATAGAGCCCAGGATAAGCAGGGACTCCAAACAGTTATGCTACCACCCATCGCGTTCACAGAAACGCGTTTAAAAGCACAAGCTATTTTTCCAAAGCTGGTGCCAGTATTTGGGGGAACAAAGGAATCTAGAGAACAGCAGAGCATGGGGAAAGCCTGACAGAGTCCTGCACGCTAGAGGCAAGCCACATGGCTTGGGTGCAGCATAAAGTAGGGACATGCTCTGATGACAAAGCCAGGGCAATGTGGAGACTTTCTGAGACTCCAGGGGACCCTAGAGTATTGCCTTTTGAAAGCTGTGAAGCTAATAAAAGAGGTAGAAATGGATGAACCCCAAAGAAGAGGAGCTATGCAGGCGTGGGGGGCTGTCTGATGCAGAAGAGCAATAAGGGACCCAAAGGCCTGCAGGAAGCACGGCCCGGGCGTCCCACCCGGGCAGAACCACTCGCCTGGATCCCATCCAGCAGCTTGCTCATGCACCAAAAGCTGTCGGCTTCGATGCTTCGCAGCACGTCCTGAGACAAATTGGTCACATCGAAGTTCTCCACGTCCTCTTCTGTAAAACAAAAGGTGAAGAAAGTCCAGAGGTCTTCTCTAAAAAGCGGAGAGAGACAGAGTCTAGTATCTTCACGGGGGTCCTTCCGGCCAGGGCAGAGCCAGGCTAACCTGACGCCCAGGAGCAGGGGCCTGCTCTCCATCCTCTGCCCCTCGTCAGGTGGGCAAAAATGGCCCAGGAAAGTTCTGGAGCTCGTGCAACACTGAACAGGCATTTCTCACACAAGTTCTCCTAGAGCCAACGTATCTTTCTCTTCCCCTGCATCTGTTCATTCCGTTTTAGAAAAAGATACTTCAGGCCTCGTGTTCAATGAGCTATACCCAGCCCCTTGGAGATGGGTTGGAAAATTTATTCGATTTCAGAAATTCAGTGAGCCATCTACCATATTCATTAGCCAGTCCCTGCAGTTGATTTTTAAAGATGGAATCCCCAAATTCTGACAAGGCCGACTCATGGCCTCACCACTTAGAAGTGAAGATGAGCGTGTGAAAAAGATGGCCCAAACCTGTGGTAGCGTCTAGGTTTTAATTTCATCAAGTTGGTAGTTCTAAGATGGATTCTGTAAAACGTCAATCCTACAGGATATTCAAGAAAAAAGGGGTTCCCCTGGTTGAGAAATGCTGCATTATATAGCCTTATCTTGGAGATTCACAAAGATCATAGCAAACAAAAAGATTTGAGAAGTTATAAGAAATTTTCCAAATATGCTTAACCTTGCTTATCTAGCATTTCCCAAAACTTCTTTAGCCATGGCACCTCTTTTAAAGGGGACCATGCGAGGTGTAATCAAAACATACGGTGAATATTTCAATTAAAAAAAATTATTACAGTAAAAGACACATTGCCATTAATCCCCTTCAAAACATTCCCCCTCACTTTGAACACACTTATCCAATCATTCTTGCCACTTTCTAAAGCAGTTCTGGAAGTCCTCCTTCATGAGTATCTTTGGTTGCGCTGTCATGGCTGCCTCGATGTCCTGAATTGATTCAAAATGTTTACCTTTCATGGGCATATTGACTTTGTGGAAGAGCCAGAAGTTGCATGGTGCCAGATCCAGTGAATAAGGTGGATGAGGACACACTGTAATGTTTTTATTTTATATAAGTTGCTGTACCAGAAATGATGTATGACACGGAGCCTTTCCATCATTGTGATCACAAAATATGGTGAATGCTGCTGCTGAGTGCCACCCAATGGAAAGGCAGGGATCTTCAATATGGGAATGAGCTATACCCCGCCCCCCGGAGATGGGTTGGAAAACTATTTGATTTCAGAAATTCAGTGAGCTGTCCACCATACTCATTAGCCAGCCCCTGCCATTCATTTTTAAAGATGGAATCCCCAAATTCTGACAAGGCAGACCCACTGCCTCATCACTCAGGAAAAAAACAAAAAACAAACAAACAAACAAAACTCTAAAAACTGGTGAGGACAAAGACCAACGTTGGCAAGAATACGGGGAAAGAAACAATCTCATGCTCAGTTGTTGTAGAAGTAATCCCAAGCGTCCTTATAAGAGAGAGGCAAGGAGAGATTTGACACAGAAGAAGACCATGTGATGATTACAGCAAGATGATACTTTGCTTATTCCCCAGGTGGTAGGGATACAGGATTTTTATCTTCTTTAAGCTTTACTAGACTTCAAATTTTCTACAATACGCACAATTTTATAATCAGGAAAAAAAATGCATATTATTTTAGAAAAAAAAGAGCTACAATTGACTACACCTGTCTTTTATCACCAAAAAAGAATAAAGATTTTGTAAAACAACACGATGGCTGCAGAAACTAAGACTTCAGGTAATATAAGAGGTCCATTTGAGAAATTACACTGAGAAAAGAAAAAAACCTTCCAAGAAATAACATCTTTCTTTTTTTCCTAACTGAAACACTTGTTACGTAGAGAGTTTTTGGGCAGTGACCATATACACACTATTAATTTAGTTAAATGATACTGGGCTCTAAGACCCAGCTCAGAATCCTTCTTTTTCGTATCACATTTCCAATCTCCTCGCCCGTGGCTGCTCACCGCCCCACGTGTGCCTCCCCGCCTCCAATCTGTATCCATTCCCCAGGACAGGTGGCTCCAACACCCATGACTGCAAACAATGCCTCCAGGAACTGTCCCCTTCAGAAGGCATGAGAACTACGCTGGGCACAGGTGGAGGCAGACCTACCCCACAGGGGCCACCAGACCAGACCACTCAGCAGCGCAGGAGGAAAAAGCGCTGCTTCCTTGCACTAACCATCCAAGTCGGAGCTCCCGCTTTATGAGAACAGAGTTGTAAGACACGCTGTGACGGCTCAGGACAAAAACCACCCCCCATGACTCACTCAAGAAGTTTCCCAAATGAAGACCCAGAGCTCCATAATTATGTGAAGGCTCTTTGTCACCTGGGGCTTCTACAATCCCAGAACCCTGCAGTGGAAACGTCACTGGGAAGGGAAACCACACAGAGCAGAGTAACGAGGGAGAAAGAGCCTGGATCTGTGAGCACACCGGGGAGCATGGCTGCCATGTCAGCCCTGGTGACCTGTGGCCTTTTCCAGACAGAAGAGCACAGACTCTGCAGCCAGACTGCTCAGAGCCTGGCTCCATCACTCACCAGCTACGTGGCTCTGGGCAAATGGCTTTACCTTCTGCGCCTCAATTCCTCACCTGTTAAGGTGGTGATACCCTACCAGTGTCACAGGACATTATAAGGGTTAAAGAAGTTCATATATGCAAAGTGCTAGTAACAGTGCCTGGCACAAAAGAAGCATTATGTAAATGTTACCTAGTATTATTGTTATCAAATGAGGAACAAATAAACTTCTATCTTGTTTCAGCTTCAGTTATTTTGAATCTCTGTTATTCACAGCCAAACCTAACATAATTCCAAAATGTACTTTAAAAACAAGTCCATTTTTGAGGTTTCCATTTCCACCAATTGGTCTTAAGGAGGAAGATCTAACATATCCTGTCGACTATGCCATGCGTCGTGCGGGAGACCCTGCTCGCTGCGCCATTTGTCGTGCTGGAGACCCTGCAGGGTCTCTGCTCCCGCTCCCCATACAAGAACGCAGGATATGGTGAGGCCAAAAAGGAACACCCAGGGAGCCATAGGTAGGGGAGTCATACCACTATATTCTCTCTGGCGGCACTACACTCTCACTGGAGGCTGGATTCACACTGTCCGCAAACCGCCATTCACGCTTGCCAGCCTCGCCGCCATCTTCTTGCTAGCCCCCATTCTTCTCTCTCTTCTCTGCTAGCACAGCCACAGCAGTTATATTAGTGGCCAATGGTTCACTGGTTACAGCTGACGGCCAACTAGCCACAGCTGATGGCCATGCAATCACAGTTGGCCATTTACTACCTGAGCCAACACCTTTCTATGTGAGGCCGAGAGCCTGGAAACTTCTTTCTGGGGCTCTGCCCCCACACTCCACCCCTACAGGCTCTCGCCTCACAATCTACGCGACAAGTATCTTCCGCGAGGGGACCTGTGCGAGGAGCCTGGAGGTGAATGCAATATCCTGGACACAGCCAGGCTCTCTGGGCACAGCCAGGGTTTCTCAGGGCACCACCAGTACTCCTGGGCACTGCCAGACTTCCTGGACTTCTTAGGGTACCACCTGTCTTCCCGGACACAGCCAGGGTTTCTTAGGGCACCACCAGTACTCCTGGGCACAGCCAGACTTCCTGGACTTCTTAGGGTACCACCTGTCTTCCCGGACACAGCCAGGGTTTCTCAGGGCACCACCAGTACTCCTGGGCACTACCAGACTTCCTGGACTTCTTAGGGTACCACCTGTCTTCCCGGACACAGCCAGGGTTTCTCAGGGCACCACCAGTACTCCTGGGCACAGCCAGACTTCCTGGACTTCTTAGGGTACCACTAGTTTCCCCGGGCACAGCTAGGATTTCTCAGGGCACTGCCACTTTCTCTGGGAACAGCCACACTTCCTGGACACAGCCAGGGCTTTCAGGGCACTGCCACTCTCTGTGGGCACAGCCACACTTCCTGGACACAGCCAGGGCTCTCAGGGCACTGCCACAGCCACACTTCCTGGACACAGCCAGGGCTCTCAGGGCACTGCCACTCTCTCTGGGAACAGCCCGACTTCCTGGGCACAGCCAGGGTATCTTCAGGGCTCAGCCAAACTTCCTGGACTCAGCCAGGGCTCTACTCTCTCTGGGAACAGCCCGACTTCCTGGGCACAGCCAGGGTATCTTCAGGGCTCAGCCAGACTTCCTGGACTCAGCCAGGGCTCTCAGGGCACTGCCACTCTCTCTGGGAACAGCCCGACTTCCTGGGCACTGCCACTCTCTCTGTGCCTCTCAGGGTACCCTGCTGGAACAACAGCGACTCACAATCAAGGTGCTTACATATTCTCAATGGTGGCCAGTCAAGAGACAAAAGCAAATATCCCCCAGTTCCACTAACAATAGTTCCCAAACAAACAGTCAAGCGGTCCATTAAATTAGGGATGGAAGGCAATTCCCCATAGTCCATAGTCATTCACCAGGGCTGTCCTGGGGGTGAGGGACGACCTTGACCTCACCCTCATCTCCCACGGAGGACTCAGCAAGCGTTATCTCCTGGGACTACGAGTCCTGCATCCGGGCTGCCCGAGCAGGAACCTCCCGGCCCACAGGGCTGCAACAACCTTCGCTTTCTCCGGCCTGTGCTGGTTGGGGAACCGTCCACATCTTTCCACCTCTCCACGGGGCTCCATTTCTGCAGCAGCTGCATGGCTTTTCCTGTGCTGGTGGGAGAACCGTCCACGTCCTCCCACCCCTCCACGGGGGTCCAGCTCTCCGGCAGCTGCTCCTCCTGGTCTTCCTGAGACTGAGTGTTCATACACACAAACTGCTCCACCGTCCTTTGGAGAGCTTTGGCCGGCACCATACCCTGCTCGCTGCGCCATGCGTCGTGCGGGAGACCCTGCAGGCCTCCCCGCACGACAAATGGCGCAGCGAGCAGGGTACCCTGAGAGTCTTTAGTTGGTAAGACGCCATTCTCAGTAACTGTACCAATTCCAAACCTTTAGGGGTCCAGGAAGCAAAGGGACCAACAGACACGTGCCGAGCCATCTTTGGTGGCCTGGAGCCCAGGGCTTTTATTCTGCCATCGTGCCCGCCCATTAGCCCTTTGCTTTCAGACAGGGGCACAGCTCACCAGCACGTCAGAGGTGGGAGGAGAGCTTAGTTCTAGGGTTCTGCCTGCGGGGAGGATAAAATTCACACATTTGGTCAAAAACTGTGAGCTGAATGCACCAGCAAAAAGCAGCAGAGACGGGGGTCCGAAATGCTCTCTGAAGGGCTTCCTTCAGCATAAACAGTCTGCTCAGAAGGCTCATGAGATGTCCTATTTGAGAAAACTCTACCTGTGAGTGAGCTGGAATGGGAATCCGTGCCCGCAATGCAGTCTTGAATGAGGGCAGTGTCTGCTTGTCATTACAGAGCATACGGCAGCCAGGACTCAGACTGGAGGGAATGAGATTTTAAGGGCTATTGTACGGCTATTTTATGAAGCAAAGCTTCTGAAAAGAGGAAGCCCAAAGCTCTTTATAAAAACCAAATTGCCCTCTCTGGGCTTGACGACATCATACCCATTTATTAGGGGACACCGTGTACTTGAGTGGTGACTTCTGTCAAGGGCTTATTTTTCTGAGACCTCCAAGTCTTGGCCCTAAAGCAGCCTCACATGTGCCTCAAGAAAGCCTCGACAGCCTTGGGAAAAACTGGTTTTGCTCTAACTGACAAGAGTAACTTGCCCATTCATTGCTCTAGGCATTTCGAGGAACCATCTGTGATTGCATGGCAGTGTCTCCCCTGTGATCTGCTGGGTCAGAACGATTCAGTCTGACTGGCAGCCACGGGAGTCAAGGTATCAGACTGCAGCCAGCATCTGTCTTTCCCAAGGCTCGGGCTTACCTGAGTCTTGTCTTTGTTTTTTTTTTTTTAACTAAACTCCTAAGAATACCTTACATATTTTATGATTTACAAAAGTAAACAGTTTACAAAAGTAAACTGATTGAGAAAAGGAAACCATAAATCTTTTTGGCCACACATCTGAAGAAACTCATAAAACAGAAACTTAGATATTTCATCCAAAAAACAGTTTTAAGAAAAGTGTCAGGAATGCATCTAATTACCTGTGTGTCATGATTTTTAAGGGGTTCGAGTGCTATAAAAATGTCGTTGCTGGGTATTATTCATCTGGTGTTTTCAGGCAAGTATTTGATGGCAGCAACCGAACAAGGACCCCACTGCAAACCTTATGGGGGGAAGGGGAGGGTCTCTCGGCAACCCCAGGAAAGTCAAAGCCCTGACAGACAGAGAGTGAGCACAGCTGGTCTCCCCCAGGGCGGGTATCAGAGGAAAGACCTCTTCTGAGGTTCCTACAGAGCAGAGACCACTGGGAGGCGGTTCTGTGTCATGAAGACCATGTTCCAGACTGTGGGAGAGGAGATGTGCTGTTTCACAGATGCAGACAAGCTGCTGACCATGGAGCCCTGCCTGGCACTGCGCCTGTCAATCATGGTCGTGATGCAATGGTAAATATTAACTCAGAACGATGCGTGAAATCTGGCTGTGCGCTCCTCAGTGTGGGGGAGCCTGGGTACACGTGTGTCATGATACTCCAGGTAAAATTAATTTAAAAAACCAACATACCACCGAATTTTCTCCATTGTACACAGGTTCTTGTGTTACTGTTACTGTTACTTAGCAAATGTTAGTGACCGCTGGTTAACTCAGCCTCTTGGCACTGGCTACAGGACCTCAGGTTACATAAGCCCAAACTACATGAGTATCAGGTTCTGGGGGCAAAGCAACGGCACCCACTTAACCTTGTAGGACCCGCCCACAGACCACCTGCAGGGCCAGGCAGCATGTCACCCAGATGTGTATGTGAACAGACTCTAGGAGTCCAGGGGCCCCAGTGCCAATGTCAGATGCCAGAGGCTCCCCATCTAGGGTCAAACATCTTGAATGTGGTGGCTACCTCAATTTCTCCTCTGTTAGAATTTCTCTTATTCTTGGGGTCAGATGAGAGTGAATGAATGAGCGAGTGAGCAAGCAGGGACATGCCCCTCGTGCCAGGTGCCAGGGAGAGCAGGCCAGGTCGTACAATCCCAGAGATGACAAGTCACAACTTGACCTTGGAGAATGTACCTCGTACATGACAGGAAGTCCAGCACCGGACATCCCCCCACATGCACACACCGCCCTCCCTGTATCAGCTCAAAGGAGCTCAGCTCAGCGCTCTGACTGGACCGCCTCCTGCTGGGAGGAGCCTGGAGTCTTCCTCAACTGCCTGTCAGGCAGGAGGCGGCTGCATCTGTGTAGCGGGGGCAGGAGGCATCTTGATGAAAGGATTAGAGTCTCTAGTAGGGTGAGTGCTAAAAAATTCAGCATCAGCTCCACTCCCCAATTCCCTCCAAACCAAGAGCATTAAAATGGAAAATGGAGTGTCCTTACTACATGATTCAATTTCTATAAAGTTTAGAGATAGGCAAAACTAACTGAGATGTTACAAGTCAATAGTTACCCCTGTTAGGGAAGGGGGGGAGGGGACTAGAAGGGAAAACAGGGGACTCTGTAATGTTCCATGTCTTGAGATGGGTGCTGGTTATTTAGGGGAAATTTATCTAGTTGTGCACATATATGGACTTTAAAAAATATACGAGGGGCGGCCGAATGGCTCAGTCAGTTAGAGTGCGAGCTCTCAACAACAAGGTTGCCGGTTCAATTCCTTCATGGGATGGTGGGCTTGGCCCCCTGCAACTAAAGATTGAAAACGGCAACTGGACTTGGAGCTGAGCTGCGCCCTCCACAACTAGAATGAAGGACAACGACTTGGAGCTGATGGGCCCTGGAGAAACACACTGCTCCCCAATGTTCCCCAATTAAAAAAAAAATGTACAAGTAAGTTGTACTTCAATGTAAAGTTTACATTTCAAAAGGAATGTCTTCTTAAGACAACAATGAAAACCCACCATTACTATGGAAGTTTGGCCAGTGTCACCTCTGGCCTTCAACGCCTTTTTTCTGAAAATCTGAGTGTTAACTTTCAAAAACTGAAAACTAACCGCATGGCTTGCCCGCTGCCTCCTTCAGGACTCTGCTCAAACTCCTCTTCTCAGCGTGACCCTGATTCACTGCCCAGTTTAAAACCTGCTCCTGTTCCCACTCTTGCCAACGGGGCACATCTCTGATCTTTCCTGCTTCATTGTTCTCCATAGCACTTACCATCCTCCTACAAATACCTGTTTTTCTATCTATTATCTGTTTCTGGTAATCAGAATTTAACCTGCAGGAAAGGGATTTCTTCTTACACATAATTTACAGACAGTTGACTACACATAAAAGTCATTTGGCTTTGAAACATGTGTATCTGTGTAAAAATAGCCCAGTTGAGAAAGAGAACACTTCCGTCTCCCCAGAAAGCTTCCCCAGGCCTCTTCCCAGTCGCCTCCATCAGAGCAAACAACTGTTCTGATTTCTGTTGACATCGATTATTTCTGAACTCAATTTAAATGGGATCATCCAATGTAGACTTTTTTGACATTTGGCTCCTTTTGTTCAACAGAATGGTTTTTAAAGTGGTTTCTCCCATGTTGTTGCCAAATCAGTAGTTTGCCGTTTCTTATGGCTGAGACTAGTCCAGTGTATGAACATCCACTTTCCTATTAGCAGATATTTGGGTTGTTTACAATTTTTGTCTATAGGAATAAAGTTGCTATGGAAATCCTGATACATCTTTGGAGGCCTATTACCTTTCATTTTCCTTGAATAAATAACTAGAAGGAAAAGACAGAGATTTTTGTCACTTTGTTTACGGTGGTGCCCTCAATGCCCAGAGCAGTGCCCAGCACAGCGTCGGGCTCAGTAAATACTCGCTGATGAGCAGGTGGCGTTCCATCTCCTTCCCTTCGGAGAGAGAACTTTGGCCAACTCAGCTCAGTATCAGACACTGTAATTCACTGCCCTCCAGTGGCCACACCCAGCAAAGCCGAATTCCTACATATCTTGCCAAGATCTCATGAACTGCTTGTTCTCTCATTCATCTAGACGTGTGGAATGTGTATTCTGGTCACCAAAAATGAAGGCGCTGGGAATATAAAGGTGTTTAAAATAGTCTCTGGCCTCAGAGAATCACACAGTCTGGTGGCAGAGGGCGGAAGGAAACACAAGTGCTACAGAAGAAATGCACAGGGTCAGGGTAAGAGTACGACAGGGGTGGGGGGCAGGGAGGAAGCCCCGGCTTAGGGGAGACTTAAAGGACGCACAAGGATCAGCCTGGGGATAAAGGGATGGAGCAGGACGAGGCTGTCGATGAAAAACGTCCATTCTGGATCCCTGAGTGCAAGGGGTGAGGCAGGGCGGAGATCACACAACAAGCCAGAGAACCCGGACATTTGAACCTGTGGGTGATGAGATGCTACTGAAGGGTGTAAGCAGAGGAGCAGAGGGCAAGTGTGTATAAATGGTGTGAAGATAGGTTAGAAGGGGACAGAACCAGAGATGGGAACAGACACCTGGCCATTTCAGCAACCCAGGCCTGACCTAGGACAGTCGTAGGATGAATGGAGAGGGAAGCAATTTCAAGGAATGTTTAGGACATAAAATCATCAGAGCTTTGTACCTGATTGGGTATGGAAGCGTGAGACAAAGGACTCATTCTTGGCATTTCCGACTTAGGTGACAGGAAATGCTGCTGAGAGAAAAGGGTGGCTGTGCGTGGGGAGGAGTTAGTCAAACACTGTGTCTCAGGAGCCTGAGGGTGGCAAGGATGCCAGCTGTCCACACATAACTGTGCCCCTTCCTCCCTGCTGGTAGGACCCTGAGGGTACTGACCACTTGGGATACAGACTATGTTTTCCAGCCTCACTTACAGATAGTTATGACCGTAAGACTGAGTTCAGACAGAGATTCAAACCCAAGCATCATGCCCTTCAGAAGTGTCCTTAAACGGAAGGAGTATGCCTTTCTCCCTTTCCTCCTTCATACTGGCTGGAATACAGATGTGATGGCAGAGCACACAGCTATTGTGGACCATGAGAGGGAAACCACGCCCTGAGAATGGCAGAGGAACAGGAGGAAGGAGTCTGGGCCCCTGACATACCGGAGCAGCACACAGCCCTGCACTCATTACCTCTTGACTTTTCATGTGAGAGAAATAAGCTTTTCTCTCTTGCTTAAGATACTTCAGGTATTTGGGGTTCCCTGTCACATACAGCCAATCCTGACTGTCCATGAAAAGTGGAAATGTCACACAGGGAACTGGATACATGGGTCAGAGGAAGGGGAAAGCCTTTGTGCTTTGTGTGCCAATGTGCTTCTAATAGAAGCTGAAATGAAAACCCTATTGAACTGCTTCATGTGGACGAGAAGAGGGAGAGTTGTTTGATACTCAGTGTTTCATTTGTACTGAAATCACGAGGCACCACTCTTCTTTTGAGAATAGGACATGTCACGAGCCTCACTCTTCTACATGATTTCCTCCCATGTGTCACTTAAATAGATCAATAATATCATCTATGCCCAAAAGGTTTTGTAGATTAGAGACTAGAGGTATTCTGCAGTCCCAGGGATCGCAGCCCAGAGACCGTATCTCCCCAGGGGTGACCCTCTAGCACTGTCACCCCTGGACCCAGACAGCGGGCTTACCCATAGCGACCCACCTCTCTGTGAACAGCTGGCTGCAGTAGAAGCCGTGTGGGGGCTGGACTAGCCATAGAAAACTTCTCTGCCAACTCAGAGGGCACTCACTGGATCTCCCTGTTTTCAACTATTTTATAAAAAACATAACACAAAGCATAAAGCAAGCTCAGGTAGGAAGTTATAAAAATGACAGAGGACAGAGGAGGGAGGACGTGGGAGAGAGGCCGGTGGCCTAGTGACATGAGGATCCCACAGCTTTGCGAGGGCAGGTCCTCCACGTTATAGCTCAGTGCGATGGGGCAGAGTGGGGAGGCTGCCTGCTGAGACTGCCCAGGATGCCGAGGGCAACGCCTGGCCTGTTCCATGGGCAAGGATACCTGGGGCCTCCTGTACGAGGGAGTGTCACAGCAGAAAGGTCACAGCAAAACACCTTTTCCAGCAGCTGCCCTGTGAGGATGTGATGCCATGAGAGAAGCAGGAGAAAGAAGCGTTGTTACTCAGACAAGAGACTTATTCTTGAAGGTCACAAACAATGTTGTATCTATGTTCAAGAAAGACCTTGGGGCTGGGGAGAAGTCTGTATGACTTTTTTCTTTGAAACTTAATTTATGACCATCAACGGAGGAGCAGATAAAGTGTGGTATATCCATTCAATGAAATATTTGACCTTAAAAAGGAATGAAGTACTGACACTTGCTACAACACGGATGAAACTTACAAATATGTTAAGCGAATTGTATTTAAATAATGGCTCCCAAACTTTTTGGTCATCTGACTTTGGGCAAGGTATTTAATGTCTTGAATCCTTAGTTTGTTTTTGTTTACCTATGAAATGGGGATAATGATAGTACCTACTTCACAGGATTATTGTGAGGATTAAATAAAATAATGATTAACAAGGCTTTCGCACACACATGGTAAGCATTCTTTTGTGAATAAATAAATGGTAGCTATTATTATTTTGGTGTTAACCATCCATAAAGCCTGATAACCATCGCAGAGGCTCAGAAGTGTTTTCCATGTACTAACTGTACACGGACATTCTTAGGTGAGACATCTGGAGGTGGCTAAACCAGCCTTACTGAGACTTGTAATTGTCCATTCCTGATGTTTTAGCCACACCTTGTGTGCTCTGGAAGACTCTGCATCTTTAAGAGGTGGCTCATTATTCAACAGAGTATCCAACTCGGATGCAAAGAATCAGAGAGCTGAAGGGGTAAATTAACAGATAAATCATTAATGTTGTTCTAAATGCCAAGGTCATTTGGGATTTATCTGTCTTTACCTTAAAAAGTAGAGTAAAAACCATGTACTCTGTGTGGAGGATGATACCAAAAGCTGAACTTCTATGTGCTAGATTCCTAAATCTCAAACCTGTCTTCTAAAGACTAAGTCAGAGCTTACCCTCAGATTCTCCTGTTGGAAGTGTTGCGTAATGATTATGTTTAGAAGAGATAATAAAAGTGATAATAAAAGTGAACTAAACATAAAAAAATTATGTTAAGTGAAAGAAGCCAGACACAAAAGGCGACATATAACATGATTCCATTTTTATGAAATATCCAGAAAAGGCAAATCCAAAGAGACATAAAGTGGATTAGCAATT